>NW_005842157.1:2179104-2180756 GCF_000455745.1 Alligator sinensis | reverse complement strand
TCCCCCCCCCCCCTTTGCTACGGCACTGATTTGGAGCATTCAGTCGCAGGGGGCCATGGATTTCACGGGCAATGCTGGATTTCATAAAATCATGATTCAGTAGGTCCCTACTTATCCAGGGAAAACACATTTGTTTCTATCCAGACTTACTGAAAACCCATTCTAAAGGCTATATTTAGTTAGGGGCAAAAAACTTGTATAGCTAGTAATGTGCGGGTCAGGGACCCTGCGTATAACTACTAGTGCATCCTTGCCTTTCCTTTTGGTGATCGCAGAGAGTTGCAGTCACATAAGTATGAGATCACCAAAAGGCCCAAATAGATTTCTGCTGCAGTGTCTGCTACAGCATAGGAAACTCATAGGGCAGTTTTACTGCAAATATATCCTTCTGTCCTTCCTTTTGATGACAGTCTTTAAATAATAAAGGAGACCTGGATTTTTACAGGGGGAAGGGAAAACTTTTGTTTTGCTCCTTCTGGATTACATGGTAATCCTTATTCCAGCTCTTGATTTGTAATTTATTCTGTTCATAAGCAGCACAAAGGAAATGAAAGTACAAGCCTACACATGATAGAAATAGCTTGCATGAATAGCAGCGCCCAATCCTTTTTGTTTAGTAAAATATGAGGGTACCATACATGGTACTAGGAATTTAATTAGGCTCATTCTATTTTAACACTTTATTATTTATTTTTGTTAGAAAGCCAGTTTACAAATGTGGTATTTCTGAGAGGATGAATCATACTCTGTTTTAATATGAGCTCCATTGTATGCTGTTTATTCACATCGCACAGTTCTCTGCTTCAGTGTGTTCAACTTGCTATTTTTTTTTTTTTCAAACATTAAAGTGAATTTAGTACATGTGAAAGCTCTAGAGACAAAAATGTATTTATCCAGAAACCTCTTTAGTGATAGAGAAGAGCTTTGATTCATCAGAAGAACAAACCATAGTATGCCCATGCTCTGAGAATGAGAGCCTGCCAGCGTTCAAGATTCCTGCAGTGGCAAGGAATAGATTGGGTAGGATTGGTCCATATGATCCTAGTAGTGGATCTCTGTTCTGTGATGAGGACGGCGACCCCTTGCCTTATGTCCCTGTCAGCCTGACCTGGAGGAAATTCCCTCCTAACCCCAGACTTCGTGCCAGCCCAAAACATGATTTTACTGTCTGTTCTTAATGTCAGTCTTTCACCATCTGTAGCCCTTCAGGTCACCGGTATAATTCCACTGGAATCAGTGAAGTTGCTTCACGGTCAAATCTTGGATTATTCCATATGTGGGCATGTGTTTCACTTCATTTTAAGCACAGGCAGTCACTATTTTGAGAGACATTGCCTGTTAGATTCTAACATGTATCTTCTTTGAAACCATGTTTTAAATAAATATGCGCACACAGCTCTGTCTATGGGAATAGCGGTTTAAAAAACAATGTAGCAAATACACCAGGCAAGCTTTCTGCAGAAAGTAAAACTGTTAGAACAGAGGGTTCCCATTGTTGCAGATCTCTTACTGGAAAATAATGGGTATCTAGAAATGTAGACAGCTCAGCAAGAGCTGAATTATTTTCCTCCATAGTATTGTTTCATTATAATACAGTAGACTCAGAGGAAATAGTTGTAAGAATTATTATGTATGGCTGATTTGCCAGGGAG
>NW_005842157.1:2166147-2179094 GCF_000455745.1 Alligator sinensis | reverse complement strand
GGGGGGGGGGGGGGGGGGGGGGGGAATGTCCTGTTTGCTTGTGTGCGTGCACATATATATTAATTGGTAGACATGCCTGCTAATTCTAGAGGATTTTTTAATCTCTTTAAATGGATCTAATTTTTTTCTCTCTCTAATGCACAGATAGAGCAAATTAGAGTATTTAGAAGAAATGAATTTGTAATTTCACCATAGCTGGGGGAATGCTTTATTTCTGCTTTTTATATTGGCGTGTCAATCATTGATTCAAATACAAGTTAGGTTCCTGAGGGGGGAAATTGTAGCCCAGCACCTATCTTGGTGAGGGCCCTCTTTTTTGACAGGTGTGCCATATTTTTCCCATAGCTTCCCTAAGTGCCATTCCAATCTCCTTCCCCTGCCCAATCTGCTGCTTTCCTTTCTGTTCCTGCCCTATACTCCCTGTTTGACCTGCTGCTCTGCTTTCTAATCCCTCTTCTCTCTGCCACTGTGCTGTCTGTCTCCTTCTCAGTTTGCTGTGTGTCAGACACAGAGGTTGCCTGTGCCACGGGTTGGCCAGCCCTGAACTATCCAGTAGTTAAGGGTTTGGCTGCCTGTGGCCCACGGGCCAGATCTGTCCTGCAGACCCATTGGATCCAGCCTGCAGAAGTGGGCCTTTGGCAGCAGGGTGCTTCAATGGCACTTCTTATGGCAGCAGACAAAAGCAACTCTATGCCACCCTGATTAAAAAGCACTGGCAGTAGGTGTTTCCCTGTGCTGCCACAGGAAAAGGTGGTGGCTGGGTCCTAGCACTCGCCCATCTCTGACCTGAACTGGGTCGCTCCAGCCCATAGTTTGAAAGGGTTGCCAACTGCTGCAGTAGTTGATTTAAAAAAAAAAAAAAAGTTTGGTTTATTTACTAGTGCAAGGGCCTTCACACGAAAAAATCCATCACTACACTTTGCATCCTTATTGATAATTGAGGAAGACTGAATAGGAACAAGATTTCCCTGCTACACTGATCAAGGCTGAGGTGTATTGGCATGGCAGTGTAAGGAAGCCTATATTGCTGCTAACTGTACTGTCATAGTTCAGTGTGTATGTAGTAGACATCTATTACAAATTACAGAAGTAACTGGAAGAAAGTTAATGGCTTATGATATACAGGAGGTCAGGTTAGTTAATTTATTGTTCCTTTCTGCCCTTAAATTCTATGGAACTGTGAAGGTTATAGAATGTAATGCGCTGAGAAGATACTGCCAAAGTTTGAGACATGAAGTACTGCAAAAAAAATATTTTTCAACCTTGGAGAGCTGGTGCAAAGCTGAATTTCACTTAATGTTGTTAAATAACAAATAGCTTTTCATTAGTTGTGTAACACTATGCTTAAAGGATTTTGCTGTTTGTTGCCAAACAAAATAATGAATGCTAAAGGCTAGAAATGTCTTATTGGAATGAAAGCAAAAATTGTGGATTACCATCTCTAGTATCTACCAAATTTATGTTGTCAGTCCAAACTGTAACCATGGACTGTATTGAAAAATTGTCAAAATTTATTTATTTTCTGTTCAGTTCTGCTTCCTTCAAGTCTCAACCTGTTAATGAAGACAGAGGCTGATCTTTGAATAAGTAAAAGGTATCAGTAACTTTTTCTGTGAATCATGTTGTGGCAAAATATTGAGATTCAAGTATAAATTGCTGGAGAAGACTGTGTAAAAAAAGTAATTATTTTGATTTGTTAGCTATTTTAATTTGGTACAGCCAAAGGATAGGCCTAGAAATTGATTAGTACAGTATCTTGGAAAAGTATTTAGTAATTGATTTTAAAAAATTGGGAGTCTGAGATGATTAAGGTTATTCACTTTGTAACCCTCCTGTAATCCTAGGACAGCATTAAAGATGCTGAAGCTTAATACACACAAGCTCCTAATAATTACTTGCTTCAGAAACAGTATGATAGGATGTGGGACAGATTTTTTTCTTTTTTTTTAGGAACGAAGGCTATATGATGGTGGTGGACAGACTAAAATGTTAACTACTAGAGTGGCAGCAATTCAACTAGCTACTGCAAACCCTACATGACAGAGAAGGATTCATTCTTGAGCAAACACATGGTTTGGCAACTTTCTGGAGCATGGAGCTACTACTAAAGCTTATATGAGCATGGCCCACATGGCTGCAGCTGCTGTTACCACTCCCCACTGCAGTGCTGCTGTCACTGCTCATCTCCACTGCTTGAGTGCTATCGAAGTCCCACAGTTCTGTGGGCCAGGTAAAATGGCTCCGTGGGCTGAGTCCAGCCCATAGGTCATGGGTTGATTACCCTTGAGATAGCACATTAGGGCATGTTCTAAATTAGGACACTTAAATTGTGTTAAAACATTTTTTTTAAATGAACCTTACTGCTATAGACAAAATATAGACTTCTGACAACTAATTGGGAGAAGGTGTCTGTTAATATCTGCTTGAGAGCATTTTTCTCTATTTTATCAAAACTGTTGATAGTTGGATTTATTGTGGGTTTTGTATGCTCAAGCGGAGGCAACAATTTATATTGCATGTCCCCTATGGCAGGCTGAGATGCCTCCATCCTTCGTGTCTAATGAGGACTACATCTCAGTTATTTCTGTTGTATCCCCTCACACTTGTTCTACTGCAATACTTACTGCTCTCTGTTGAAAGACAGCTGGCATAGTTGTCCATGCAGACTTACAAGCTGACTGTGACCAGGAGATTTTTATGAATTTAGAGGGTTTAAGACAGCAGTTCTCAACTGGGGTGCCACAAGAACCTGCCAGGGATGCCACAGTGCCCCTCATTTTTTTAGGAGGCACATCAGAGGCGAACCAGGAAGAGCTGCAGAAGGAGCAACATGCATCCCTGCCTGCATAAAGTATAATGTAGGCAGGCACACCTTTCTGCCATAGCCACTTCCTAGTCTGGTTATACAAAAGACGTTCAGTGCAATTCCATCTGGCTCTGAAGGCAATGGCAATGACCATGCCATGGCACCCTTCCCACTTGGTCTGTCTTTTTCCCACTCTGAGGCCTTGTGTCTTTTTGTCCACCCTCTGCCCCTGCCACCCCCTCAGCCTTATCCACATGCTGTTTGTGCAGCCCAGCACCTCTTTTTCTTCACCAGTTGAGCATTCCTAGATACTGCTCGGCCCTAGGGCTGGTGTTCAGGGGGTGATGGCTCTGGGGTGACTAAGGAAAGAACTTGGCCCAGTGGTTCCTGATACCCACCAGTGTCCTAGAGCCAGGTGTGGGGAGTTCAGTGCTGCACTGGGAGCAAAACATGTTCTGGGCCAGGCAGAGCTAGGGGAGCATAATCTGTCAGCAGCCTGAAAGAATGATTATGATATAATAAATTTAAAACCTTGTAATCATTGGATTATAATTAGAGATGCACCGATACATCAGTCTAATATCAGATAAGCACCGATTTTTATAAAGAAAATAGTCTATACTGGAAATTGGCTTGATTTGGCTGATAAATGGCCTGTGCATGCGCACAGCTGCAGTGCAGCACATAGGTAGCGAGGAGCACTGCCAGGCAGCTCAAAAAGCTGCGTGCAGCTGGTAAGTCTGGTGTGGTGAAAGAGGAGTGGGGGAGTGGGAAGAGAACTGGCGTGGTGGGGGCAGATCAAGGCCCCCACGGTGAGGGAGGAGTGGGGCTGGGGCAAGTGCTGCCCAGCCAGGGTGGGGCAGGCATGGGACAGGGCCATGGCTTGTCCAGGGGGCACGAGAGGGGGGGGGGGCCACCACTGTGCGCAAATTGTCTGGGAGCCACTGATCTGGCAGCTCCTCCAGTGCTCACCTGCTTGTCTGGCAGCTCCTGCCACTCATCTGGGAGGGCATAGGGAGGTGTGTGCCCCCAGATCTGTGTAGGGTGGGATCTTTCCAGTAGGGCAGGGCTTCGCGCAGGGCAGGCAGTGGCCCTGGGAAGGGACTTGGGGGGGCTACAGCTAATTTTGGAGTGGCTGAAAACCCCGCCGCCCCCTCCCCCCGCCGGAAAGAGCTTGCCCCATCCAACCCTGACTCACACACATCTGGGGGCACATGCCCCGCCCCCCATGTCCTCCTGGACGAACAGCAGAAGCTGCTGGACGAGCAGGAAGGCACCAAACAAGCCTCTGAACGAGTAGATGACAGACCAGTGATGCGCAGCAGCGGAACACCCCCCCCCCGGCGCACCGCTCAAACGACCCAGGGCTCTGTCCTGCATCCACCCCACCCCAGCTGAGCAGTGCTTGCCTTAGACCCAGCCCCACTCCTGCCTCAGTGGGGGGCCTTGATCTGCCCCTCAGTGTCCTTCCCCTCCCCCTTCCCCTTCCACCACACCAGACTTACCAGCTGCACTCAGCTCTTCCAACTGCCAGGCTGGTATCGGAAATCAGATTGGTATCGGCTGATGTGCCTCCTTAAAAATTGGCTATAGGTTTCAGCCCCAAAAATCTGTATCGGTGTACTGCAATACACATTTTATATTGCAATATTCATAATCTCTTAGTTTTCAGAATTTAGCAGCACTCTATTTTAAAAAAATTTGGAGGGGTGCATTGAATGTCAAAAGCTTAAGACCCACTAGCTTTAGAACTAAGGTCAGTGTCATCACATTAGCTCATTGCCTTTGTACAGGACTAAAAGGAGTTCATAAAAATGTTTAGTAGCATATTTCAGAGGCAGCCTGTGTAAATTTAGATACTTACTCTTTTTACTATTGGTGCTTTTGAGGTTACAACATGGTGGCTGCTTGTAAAAGAAAAACACATTTCTCAATGTATTTACCATTCTAACAAAATGGTCAGCATAAGTTTTGTCATTTGGATGGCAATTGGGAGTAGAAACAATGAATTAATTGGTCCTTCAGAAGTACTTAACACAGCAAAAATGCAACCTTTACCAATTAAGTAAATGTAGGAAGTAGATGCCTCTGTCACCTTGAACAAAATCAAACCTACTTAATTAGGTTCTTGCCTCTCCATCCTCTTGATTCCCTTCCTTTTATTTCCGTTCTATAGTCTTACTCCCCAAATCAGAGTAAGGTACCTCTGAACAAGAATTTCAGCTCCCCCTACCTCCCTAGTTTACAGCTGAGATCTCTGGCAAAGGATGCCTGCAGAAATGCCTGCATCACAGGTTGCCATGACAAAGCAACGTAGCAAATCTGTTGAACTGTCTGCCTTGCTAGAGGCTGAGGTGACTTGCCATGAACACCTGTTCTCAGACTCCTGTACTAGATTGTTACTTATCTCTAGGTGGCAGTCAGTGACAGTAGTGATCAACAAGGTTGTTTGGGAGTTAGTTTTTTGAGAGAGAGTCTCTTTCCCCATGTCCTTTCACTGCAGTGAAAAATGGCACAGAGATTTCCCTATTAGTTCTTGAAATTGCTTTGTGCAGAACTAAAAACAGGATTTTGTCAAGGGAATGTTGCACCTCTAGAATTCACCTGTTTTGTTGGAGAATCAGTTCTGTTTGAGGTTAATGGCACAATGCAAGATGCATTTATTGGACTTAGGAAGCAAAATTATTAAGCAAAACTGACAACACCATATATGCTACCATACCCTGATACCAGCAGCAGAGATTTAAATTAATGCTGCCTCTTGGGGGTAGCTTGCTGCTGATTTTTGTAAACATGGCAAATGCCTAGCTGCCATGCAATCAGTACCATGTAAGCATTCCTCATAGATGCATTCTTACCTGAAGAAGTAGATCAAAATCTGTGAACTCTACTATAAGGGCTCCATGTTTTATTTCTTTTGTTGTGTCCAGATATTTCTTTTATTCAGTCACGTGTATCCCACACTCTATCACTCATAGCTTTAGTTGTGGGAGAGGAAGGAGAGGCTGCCAGAGAGAATGTGTATGTACTCTTTCAGTAATTTAATAACGCCTATCGTAGGCATAGCATGAACCTCTTGGGGCCAAGGGACAGAAAAGAAAGATTACATTTCAATGTTTTTACTGTTTTAGACTTGAAACTACCCATCTTGGATACGTAAATAGACAGTAATTTCTCCTACCTGAGAGAGAGAAAATATTAGATTTTTTTAGATTTATTTTGATGCTATTCCAGGGCCAATTTAGAATAGATTTTTATACTTTATCAGTATTAAGAGGATACAGTCTCAGGCATCAACCTTGACCTTGTTCAACAAGTAACTGAGATGTTATCTTCACTTTGTCAATGGTATCCTTCAAGACTATTCTTCTCTTTTTTTCCCTTTAAAAGACTGGAACACCTTTACTGTTTCCTAATCTGATGAAGAATTTCTTGCATTCGAAAGCTTGCCCAACTCTATTCCAACTATGCGGTTGGTCCAATAAAAGATATCTCCCTACAAGCTGATTACTCGCTTTATGTTTTTTTGCAAAGAAAGACTTCTTGGAGGAAAATGTGCTTGCTGAAGGTAGTGTCACAGTTATTAATTGCTTGAGAAATTCATGTCTTAACTAAATTAATTCCTTAAAGTAAAATGTTACGCTAAACTTCATGGATGTTGTTGCATTTTGAAAAGCAATGTCATATTTACTTGTATACAGGATGTACTTTTCCTTCAAAAATTAGCTGCTGGAAATAAGGCGGAGGTATCTTAAATGAGGAAATGGAAACAGAGGGCCCCATTCTGCTGGAGATGAACTGTCTGATCCATTTACAAGACAAGTAGGCAGCTAATGGTGCCTGCTTGATGAGCTGAGGGCACAGCTAGCTTGGGAAGTGGGGCTGAGCAGTTCAGGTCCAGCAGCATGGAGATCTCTGCTGATACCACTAGCTAAGTAAGGTTTCTGTGTCACTATACTGCAGCTGCCTGTGTTTTTCTTGGAAAAATACTGTATGTACTTGGCAGTATTTTCAAAGAAATTTCTTTTTTTTCTTTTTTTCTTCCCCTCCCCCCCCCCCTTCATTCCACCTTTCAAAAAACAAGGTACACGTCTTTTTATTTGGGAGTGTGTGATATGAAAATATGGTATAAAAATACATAAATTCCTGAATGTATTCTGTGAGAGAAGGAAAGCCACTTGGGCATGGAAATGAAAAACATTGTTTTGTTTGACCAAAATATATCCGCTTTATGTTTGATTTGTCAGAGGTGTGTTCCATTGTGTCCATTCCATACATTTTATATTTATGAACCCTTTAGTCATAGTAGAAATTATTTTCCTTGTAGATAGATTGTTTCCCAAGTCGGCTACAATCTGATGTTGGGATTTGTGAATGCTGCTTTCCTGCTTTAAACATGTGTTCCATATTTTAGTAGATGTTGTTGACTGAAAAAAGCAACCTGTAGCCACATGTGCACTGGTTTTATTGCTCTTACTTGCTCTCTCTCTGTATATTCTGTAATTAGGTGAATATACTTCATATAAGAGCTTGCAGAGATGGAACAGCCAGGTTGGGTGGCTAAAATTACTGACTGGCTTTTAAACAAAATAGAACTCTCTGGGACCCAAGCCCTTCTTGCTTCAACACAGAGTATACTTTCAGCCACAGGGTTAATTTGTGGGGGTGGAGAATAGTAAGAGGTGGCAGGAAGTTGTAAGAGAACTTGCTTACATCCTGCTATCTGAGGCTTGGGGCATAGGAAACTCCATTTGATTTATATTTGATAATCCAACTGTCTCAGAAAAGCTTTTTGTTAGGGTGGTTTGGACTCAAGAACCTTAAAGAAGGAAGACATTTTAATAGATTTCTAATAGACTAGTTATGTCCCCCATGCTACTTGCATTATATCCTAGTATTCCTGTATTCTTTTATCCTGTCCTGATTTGGCCTGTCACAGTCACTTACTCACTAGATGGAAATATATAGATCATCTGGCTGAACTGGTAATTATTTTAGTTAACAGCTTATCACATTCAGCCTTTTTATTAAGACAGCAGCCAAAGGAAAACAGATGTATTGTGATCAGTATAATTTCTCTGTTCGTTTTTTTTCTCTTATGTAGCTATACATTTTGCTGTATCCTTTTTAAATGGAGTTTATCTTAACTTGCACTGTCATAAGGGAAAAGAGTTTGAGTTCAGTTTCTTACCCTTTCCATAGTGCTATGTGATCCTGTTTGTCCTTTCTAGCCAATACTAATAAAATAAAACAGCTCCCTCAAACTTCCCAAATAATCATCAGAGCTGAATAGTTGCTGTTGGATTACTGGATAGGATAGCCTTATTTCTTTACATTTTTCTGTGGGTGATGATGAAGGGAATAATAATCTTACGGGGAGCTTATTCATGCCAAAATACAGAGGAAATTACTTCTTCAGGGTAGGGTTCCCTCCCCTCTCTTTTTAAAGATGGTAAATTGGTTTGAGAAAAAAACAGATTAATTTCCTTTATTATCTTCCTAACACAACAAAGAAAGCTAAACTTAAAACATATTTGGACTTCCTGTCCCAAGAATAGCAGTTTCTGAATCAGCAGGATTGTGATCTTTTTGATCTGTGATTAGCAGAATCAAACTGTTGTGATCTTTTTTTTTTTTTTTTTAACATGTTCCTGAAGAGTTGCAGCTTGTTTAAACTACTTTAGTCATAGCTGGAATATAAAGAATTGTTTTGGGGTTGGGTTTTTTTCCATATTTTGAGGCCAATAATATTAAAGCTAAGTTCCCCATATCAACCAAAAGGTACAATTTCTTTCTGAGCCAGAAGAATAATCCCAGCCCGGAGTCATTATATTTGAAAACAAATATCCAAAATAAAATAGGTACACTTTTGCAAGAGTAAAATAATTTAAGTTTAAAACTCTTATTTTTTTTAAGTGCCATGCCTGATTTAAACTTGAGATTTTTCTCTTATCCATCTTCAGGAAAGGAAATGCACAACATTTCAGTAGAGAGGCACATTTCCTGAGGAAGCTGTGGAATACTGTTAAAATCTTCCCATGGAAAGCTAGCTGCAAAAACTAGCCATTTTATCCTAATATTGATGAATAAAGCATTTTAGAACCACAGTTGCTCACTCTCAGAAAATAGTGCACCAGCTTTGCTCTCTCGCTTGTAACTAATAATTACTCTAGAATTATTTGTTTGTAATTGTTTTATTGTGCTTGTTAATTTTGGCCTATAAAGTCTGTTAATTTTTTCAAATAGGAAAAAACATGTTATTTTTAGTTCCACAACTCCTGTATAAACTTCTTGATTCCAAAATGTCTGTACAAAAAGTGTGGCAAGAAGCTGCTAAACATCCTGTTTTCCTGATTTAACATCTTTTGTTTTTCCTTTGTGTCAGAGCCTAGTGGTTGAGTGCCTCGGCACAGTGGAACTTTCTAGCACAAGGCACGGTGAGATTTTGTACGAGGGAATTTCTCGACACGGTGGAGAACCCCGGCGTGGAAAGGTTCCCGCCACTCATGCAAATTCACACACTACTATTGGCCGGTTCTAAATTATTCCTACGTGGCAACTAGCAATTGGCTCACTAGCCGTATAAAAGGTTGGAGCAGTTTTCGCCCAAGTTGGAGAACTCTGCGCCCATCTCAGAGTGAACATGGCGGACTGATCAACCGCTGACGAATCCCTGTCGCCGACCATCCCGACGTACCCCGTGTCCTGCATGCTCGTGTTCAGACCCATTAGAAAGATATCTCGTCTTATCAGAGCTCCTCGGTTAAATTGAAACTGAAGTTTGAAGTTAACTTTCTTCCTACACTGTACATCTCGACAGTGTAAGTAAAGCCATCTTTGTTTGAACCAGCACGCGTTTGTGCCTAATTCTACTCCAGCGGTCGAAAGTACCCATCTGTACGTGCTGGGTTTGTGGCCACAACCCAGTCGACCCTTTCCCGGATCCCCCTCGGCCCCCACATGGCGTCACGAACAGGATCCTCGGGGCAAAAGGGGATTGAAGGAGACGTTGACGAGCTAGTCAGGTATTGCCCGTGGGGGAACCATCACCGGCCCCCACATGGCATCACGAACAGGATCAGGATTGGGATTTGGGGAAGACCCGATGGAGTTAGAATTAGTTGGGAGCTGCCCCTGGCATAGTGGGAGACACCACGTGTCGAACGCCGCAGAACTAGGCGCCCACATCGCCTAACATCAGGCGGGCGGAATAAATGAAAGGTGCATCAGCGGCTACCTTTCACTGAAGGGGGAAGAAGAAGATTCGGAAGAATGGGAAGCACATCTACACCCCGGAGCATTCGGGTGTGTGATGAGCAGTGAGTGGGTCTTGTTTAAGCCCCGGGAGGAAGGGGGCACCGCATTCTTCGCCGGATTCAAGCCAAGCAAAGTGAGCCCGACCCTCAGCTAGGAGTTTTCCCGCTGTGCGCAACTCGTGCAGGAGGGTGGAGAGCCGACGCTGACCGACCGGTTCAGTCCCCCAGCCCTAGCGTTTGGGTTGAAGGGCCGCGAGGTTCTTTCCGAGCTTCGTGAAGGTCTAGAGGCGGAGGAACGCGCCACGGCCGAGAGGGCAGGCCTGAAAGACAAGGGGAGAATGTTGAGTGTGCTGTTCCGCGCCGTAACAACTTTGCTGCGGAAGAATGCAGATTTGGAAGCCCAACTGCTCGCAGCCGTTCAGGCGGCTAAAGAATAAGCAGTAGAGAAAAGCCCCGAGTCGACGCCACTCCAAGATGGCGCCGAGGAAGGAGCGAGCTGCCCAGAGAACCCGGAAGAGAAGGGCGGAGCTTCAGGAGAATCGGCAGGAATCCGCCCAGCAACCCCGCCCACCGAGGTGACGTCGCTCCTGGCAGCCCGAGTAACTAATGTGCAGGGTACAGTCCGCACCACCTATCGTGCCCGCACTTGGACTGAGTTACAGGAACTATGTAAAGAATCAAAGATAAAGCCTGAAGAGACTCTAGCCGTGTGGTTAGGACGTCTGGTCGTGGGATTCAGATCCGACTTGTTGGACTTGGAAGAGGCTAGTTTCCTAACCCAACAAGCCTCGTGGAGTGGAGGGCACGCCACCGACATAGACCTAGTGACGTGCAACGTTCATTGGCCCATTCCACTTCCAGCACTTGTCGCGGGCCAGGTCGATCACAAATCCCATGTGTGGCACAATGGCCGCCCATCGAAGGTCAGTGCAGGGCAGATTCTACTGGCAATAATAGGAAGCTCATACTGTTCCTGGAACTCCCGAGCGCACGCGCTGGGACTGACACCGCCCCAGCAGCGAAGACCGTGGCCTCACCGCCACCTGCGAAACCCGGGAACTGTTCCGGTGACTTTCAATGGCATAGAAGCCTGTGTTGAAGTTTATGGAGGAAGAAACGCCACCATCCTTCGAATCCTCCTCAACCCACTAGCAGGCCAACCTGTGAGTAATTTTTTACGACAGCTCCCGTGGTTACAGGCCCTCATGAAGTCGGACACAGGAACCTCTAGCGAGTTAGAGCGAACATGGCAACCGCCGCAAAGAACACCAGAGGAGAGGATCATGTTTGGATTCCTCCTGCAACATTCTAGGCTCACGAAGCGGCAGCTGCAAATCCGGGGAGACGCGGGCCAATGGCAACTGGCCTATGAACTAGGTTTCCAGTATCCAAGAGAGTCAGACAACGACTCCGGACGTCCTCATCTTGCTGAGCACGGACAATACCACGCAGCGTCTGTGCATGGATCGTCATCCGTGACGGTGCATCTGCGGGTGTGTGAGAGTCGTCCAGAGCCGAGTCGTGTCCGAGCACCTGTATCGTGTGCTTTGAAAAAAGTGGGAAGCCACGAAAAAAAGATCTGATTAGCTGTTCCATTACGCGCGCGGCTCCATATAGCTATTGTAATATAAGTTAATTAACTGTTCAAAGAATTCTTTCTCGACAGTTGTTTTGTCTGAGGCTCGGGATACATGTCAGAGGCGGACCCAGAGAGAGAGGTGGAGAAGACACAGAGGCCTGACTTTGCCATGACACCTATTGAACTCCTCGTGATTGAACTTTTTGTAACTAATGTACTTATGTGTGTTTGTGTTTGTATTGGTTATTATTTGATTCGATCCGTTGAGGACGAACTTTTTTCATTGTATGTTTTTGTATATAACCAGTTACCTTATGAACCCCCTGAGAGGAATGACGATTTAGACAACGTGCATGTGCTCCAATTTCCAGCTGTGCCATCGGCAAGGGGGCATGTCAGAGCCTAGTGGTTGAGTGCCTCGGCACAGTGGAACTTTCTAGCACAAGGCACGGTGAGATTTTGTATGAGGGAATTTCTTGGCACAGTGGAGAACCCTGGCGTGGAAAGGTTCCCGCCACTCATGCAAATTCACACACTACTATTGGCCGGTTCTAAATTATTCCTACGTGGCAACTAGCAATTGGCTCACTAGCCGTATAAAAGGTTGGAGCAGTTTTCGCCCAAGTTGGAGAACTCTGCGCCCATCTCAGAGTGAACATGGCGGACTGATCAACCGCTGACGAATCCCTGTCGCCAACCATCCCGACGTACCCCGTGTCCTGCATGCTCGTGTTCAGACCCATTAGAAAGATATCTCGTCTTATCAGAGCTCCTCGGTTAAATTGAAACTGAAGTTTGAAGTTAACTTTCTTCCTACGCTGTACATCTCGACAGTGTAAGTAAAGCCATCTTTGTTTGAACCAGTACGCGTTTGTGCCTAATTCTACTCCAGCGGTCGAAAGTACCCATCTGTACGTGCTGGGTTTGTGGCCACAACCCAGTCGGCCCTTTCCCGGATCCCCCTCGGCCCCCACACTTTGCAATATACGAAGTTCAACCACAGGTTGATAGAAGTCCAGTTTTGCATGATATCTGAATTACAGAGGAAAAAGTTCTATAGTATCTACACTTAACTTTGCTGGAGGTATTCTGAATTTTCACCTTACCCTTGGATCTGCTCGTGTACTGACTCACCAGGGCTGCTGGTGAGCCCTTTAAAATTGGTGAGCCGAGCCCAGCACATGCCCAGAAGAGGCAGCACATTAGTTGGACCCAGCTTGCCCAACATCTCTGTATAGACCGAGTGCTTTAGTGGGGCTTTTTTGGTGCTTTTATCTAATAGCTGACTGGCTCAGCTTCAGATAAG
>NW_005842157.1:2164517-2166137 GCF_000455745.1 Alligator sinensis | reverse complement strand
TCTTGCTGAAGCTCCTGATTTCTACAGCTGCTGCAGAGCTGGGTCAAAGTAATAGTAATGTGTGCTGCATCTGATAAAGTGTGGGGTGGAGGCGGGTTAATTTTATTTTTTACATCTGCAAGCAGCCTAGAGTGCTAGTAAATTTTAGCTGGAAAGTGGGGGGGGGTTTTGTTTTTGTTTTTTGTACTGTAAGCCCTAACTGGTTTGAGAATAAATGAGATTATAGCTGGAGTATTGGAGCTGCAGTGAAGTAGATTTCTGATGTCTCAAAACTAGTCTTTTTTTTTTTTCTTTTTTAAAGGAAATGTCTGATTTATCTTTTAACACTATACTTCTTGTGTGTTTTAAATTAGGATTGGTAAACCAGTCAATTGACCAGTCAAATGTTGTCAATTGACCAGTAAATTGACTGCATTTTTTTTTGACTGGTCAAAGATCAGTGAAATATTACAGGAAGACTACCTGTGTTTATAGCAACTAGAGATGTAAATATTGTTTTAAAAAATTAGCTGTTTAAACTCTTCTAATGTATACTAGTTAACAATTTAACTAATAATACATACTACGGAGGGACAGGGGCTATGTGTGGGATGCACTACAAAGGCCTGGGGCTCCCTGCTGCGAGGCAGTTCCTTGCGCTGGTGTGACAGGTGGCTAGTGCTGATGTGATGCAGCCAAATGGCTCTAGCAGCCCTCAGCCAGGTATTCGGTGGACAGGCAGTACAGTACAGGGGAGACACCTCCCCGGCTGTCACATCTACCATGTGTGAGCAAAGGAGGAGGATAGAGCATCCGCCGCCTCCTCCACAGTAGCCAGAGATGAAGAGACCCAACATGAGGTGAGGAAAGTGTACTGCTGCCAAGCCAGCCAAAGCTACCATGGGCTGTGCTGCCTTGCAGCCTTTCCTGCCAGAATGTCCCCCATGCACCCACCCACCTACCCAGGCATGGGGGAACACCACCCCTGATAAGAAAGGCAATGAGATTGAGAGCAGTGAGTGAGCCCGGTAGGGAAGGACAGAGGCAAAAAGACCCCCAGTAGCCAGCAGCCACTCTGCCACGGAGAGACGCACACAGGCAGAAAGCAGCACCTGAGGTGTCGGCCATCATGCCCTGCCCTGCCTCATCTAGCCCACCTTTCCTTCTCTGGGGAGAATGCTGGCTTGGATCCACTGCCTCCTCCTCCTCCCCGGCCCCAGCACTCTGACTTATTTGGTGCAAACTGCTGGTGGAACGGGCAGTTTAAACATTAAGTGTAATGCATTAACGGTATAAATTAGGGCTGTGCGAAGCTTCAGTGCTAATTCAATTCGGAGGAGATTCGGCAGCCGAATCTCCGAATCCAGATCGAATTGGGAGACCAATAAAAAGGTCCAAATTGATTCGAAGTTCTCTGAATCAATTTGGAAAAGATTCGGAGAGCTTTGGAGATTTGGGCAGTCCCTACTCACTGCCACAGCCCCTAGACTCTGTGCTGGTAAGTAGGGGGCAGGGGGTGCGGGAGAGGGAACCATGGGGGGGGATCCCTGCTAGGCACCATCCCCTGCCTGCTCCCCCAGACCTCCATAGCACCCTCCCGACCCCCACTCACCGGTTCCTGCTAGGGGGGGTGGTGATTCC
>NW_005842157.1:2155119-2164504 GCF_000455745.1 Alligator sinensis | reverse complement strand
ATGCTACGTGGGGGGCTCTGCCACAAGCCCCAGCCTTGTCAATAGCTGCCCCACCCTACCCCAGATACCAATTTTTTAAAAAGAAAAAAAGCCATGCGCTTGCTGGCTGCTGCTGTGGTTGTCAGGGCTTCTGGGGGCTTGTGGCAGAGCCCCCCCCATGCAGCACGGGGCAGTGGTGTGCAACGAGGATCGCCCCCTGCCTGGCAGGAGGTGAGAGAGAGAGAGATGTAATGGTGATTTACCTTTTAGTAGTTATATGCAGGATGATTTTCTATAAGGAGGGTAATATACTTAATATACACCCACTTAAGGAGGGTGTCTGTGATGGTATTTCCACTGGATTCAGTTATTCGCTGCACTTTTGCCTTATACTCAGTGACTGTTTCAGCGTGTTGGTTTTTGTGGGGTTTTGATTAAAAATGGTTTGAAAGTTTCAAATTGAAACTTTTTATTAAGGGGTTAACTTTTAAAAAAAGAAATGCGTGGAAAAGGAAAACCTAAAACTTGTTTATGGAAATTTTATAAAAGAGTGCAAGAGGGGAAAGCACTGAAAGCTGCACATTCTGCAATTGTGAATATGTAACTCATGTAGAAGAAAGGGTAAAACACCTCTTAAAGTTTTATGAAATGTTCCCAGCTGTAGTAAAAGAGATTTCTTAATTCCAAGAAGAGTCTGTTTTAATATACAAGTAGAAGAAATGCTTCCCCTGATCATGCTTTGAACATAGACGACTCCTCTGATGAAGGTGGAATTGCGACAGGAATGGAAGAAAATACTGAAACTCAAGCTGGTTCCACTTCTTTCACCTTCAAACTTAACTTCTGTAAGCAATTTTGACTTTGAAACTTCATCTCGATAGCCTTCTGGGGCACTTGTACACATGACAAAAATTGGCATTTTGGGGGTTTAATTGCGTCACGCTGTACATGTGCGGGAGGTTTTTAACTATATAATTGTTTCCTATGTTGTAAATGGGGGAGGAATCGGGCCTCTCACCATAATCATGATGGAAGTCCCTAAATTGAAATGGAGGGGTTTTAATCATCGCAATTAAACCCACCATTTCAATTTAGGGGACTAAACCCCTATTACATGTAGAAGCAGCCGTGTTTCCAAAACTTCTTCAGCCAGTTCTTGGGAATCAACTTGTGTGAAATCTCCAGCTTCACAGGAAACAACAAGCAGATCAAAATCACAATAAAATATTTTAGGATTTTTGGACAAGATTAACGCACAAGAAAAAATTGATGTAAAGTTATGTATGCAAGCAGTTTGACTTTTTACATAGTAAAAAATCCCTACATGAAGGAATTCTTTGCAAAGCTACATCTAATCTACACATTACCAGGCAGAAAATGGCTGGCTGACTATCTTGAAGCTTATGTTGAAATGCAAGAAGAGTAAATGGTCTTATTGAAGAGGCATCTTGTGTGTCCATTGTATCAGATATTCAGAATTAAAGCATAATTAACTTCAGTGGCAACTCCCAAGTCACTATTTTATCAAATTTTAAGCACTGCAGAACATTGCCACATATCCTAATCTGTAGCATTGCAGTTTGAAAATGTTATTCAAGAATTTAGTCTTGAGAGTATTTCAGTTATAACTAACAGTGCTGAAAAATGTGAAGCCCACTTGGAGTACTGTAAAAGAGAGAGATCCCCATATTCATTTATAGAGCTGTGCTGCTCGAACATTGCAACTTACTGTTCTTGATTTTGAAGGTTTACAAACATTCCATTCTTATCGCACAAAAATAAAAAAAATTATCAAGTTTTCCAAAATAAACACATGCCAACTACTGTGTTTATGGTGCTGAAAACAACATAGCATACCTTCAACATTGAACACAACCTGTCCTACGTTGTGGACTTTAACAATCAAATGTTTGCAACAACTTCAAGTGTGCACGAAAGCTTTGCAGTCAGCTGTTGTATTTCTCTCATTTTTCCGTGAGACATTCAAATTTACATTTTTTAGGAGGATGTCTTTTGGGTACATAATTCCAAATTTTTGTCAATGCTACAAACTGTTTTCAAAGCCATACAGAAGTTAGAAAGTAACAAAAAGGGCCAGTTGATCACTGATGCACACAATCCAACTTACCTGTTGGATTCACAAGGACAGAAACTAACTAGTGAAGAGTTTGATGCAGCATTCGAACTAATAATTAACTTGGCCAAATTTAAGAAATTTCCTGATGGCCAATCTGTTTTGGCTGAAATAATACATTTTAAAACAAGAAGCAGTATATTCAACAGGGAAGTGATGTAGAATGCAGTCATATCCAAAGAAAAAGGTCAAATTACATCATCAAATTAATTGATGGAAAGGCTTTTGTCCTCCTTGTATATTAGTGACTTTCTGATATCCTGTTAACACTTCTAAGCTCTACTGCTTGCTCAGAGCATAACTCAGGGGTGGGCAATTATTTTGGGTGGAGGGCTGCTTACTCAGTTTCGGCAGGCTGTCGAGGGCCGCATGGGTAGCCCCGCCCCATGACAGGTGCCCCACCCCTTGATAAGTGCCCCGCCCCCTGGTCACCATCTTGGGACCAACATTCCAATGTCTTGGGACCAATGTCCCAGGGCCAGCATTCTCAAGGGTCTGTGCAGCCGGGCTGGGCTGCACCAGCAGGGAGGGGGGAGCTGGCCCAGTTCCATAGAGCCCCTGCCAGCTGGGACCCCGCACTCCTGCCACCCTGCTCTGGACCCTGCCGGCGCTGGCCCTGGGACACTGGTGCAGGACCCGTGCTCCTGCTGGCTCCCTGCCCACTCACACCCAGTACTCCCCAGCCCTGCGGTACAGGCAGGGGGCAGCACGCAGCTCCGACCCCCTGCTCGCCAGCAGGGAAGAAGCTGGTGCTGAACGTGGGGAAAAGTGGCCCCTTGCCCACCCCGTGGCTGGCGCCCCACGCTGCAGGTGCTCGTAGCCTGCGTGAGGCTGTCTGGAGTAGGGACAGGCAGCTTCATGCGGGCTGCAGGTGGCTCCAGTGTGAGGCGCTGGCCATGGGGCGGGTGAGGGGCCATTTTTCCCTGTGCTCAGCACCAGTTTGTAACCCGCCCCACTGCCAGCCTTGGGGGGAGAAAGCAGCCCCTCCCTGCCCCAAGCCCGGCGCCCCGCAGTGTAGCCCCTCACAGCCTGCCTGGGGCTGCTTGTGCCTGCTCCAGACAGCCCCGCGCAGGCTGCCTCCGTCTGCAGCGTGGGGCACCGGCCATGGGACGGGCGAGGGGCCATTTTTCTCGGTGCAGGGAATGAGCCCAGGGAAAAGCTAGACATGGAAGGGAAGCAGCCCCTCCCACGCCCAGTGCCCCATGCTGTAGGCGCTCGTGGCCTGCATGGGGCTGTCTGGAGCAGGCACAGGCAGCCCCATGTGGTCTGCAAACAGCAGCAGTGCAGGGGACTGGGCATGGGGCGGGGCTGCTTCCCCCTGCACTCCTTCCCTGCCTGGGGTCCCCCCCTCCCTTACCTGAGCTTCCTGTGCAGGACAGCCATGTTCTCCCAGCCCAGAAACCGCAGCTGGGGGGCGGGACCAGGCGGGCCCCGCTGTTGTGGGAGCCCGCTGGGCTTCCCCTGGCTCCTACTGCCCTTGGTTCCTGTCATTTTTTACAAGAACCAAGGGCAGAGAAATATTAATTTTCTACATTTGTTTAGGGGCCCCATGGGCTGGATAGAATGGGCTTGGGCATAACTGGTCAGTATGAGGCAACATTCATAGGAAGAACCGAAACAGGATGAAAACAAAAGCTGCTGAGAAGATGGTAACTATGTATCAAAATCTAAGGTTAATGAAAAACATTTTGAGTGAAGATGAATATTTTTGAAGTGTCTTCTGATTCTGACTCAAAAGATAGTGAAGGTGAAAAGAATAGAAGTTGAGAGGAAGATGACATCAACAGAGAACAGACTTGAGAGAAAATAAATTTTTGACTTATAATAATGAGACTTTTTATGCTCTTTTTATGCTGTTTTTGTTTTGTCAAAAAAGTGGTTTTTGGTTTTATGGGGAGTGAATTTTTTTGTGGTTTTCTTGACAGAAATATGATTTTTTTTTTAAATGTCTTTTGGCATATTTCTTAATGGAAAATTTGTGCTTTTTGTTTAGTTTTTTGCAAAAGATTTAGTTGTGAAATAAATGTATTTCAACATAAAAAAAAACAGTAATTCTTTTATAATGTAAATTTAAAAACATATTATTTGACCATATCTGGCAATTTTTGACTGATATTTGACCAGTCAATTGATCTAATTTAATTTGACTGGTCACATATCTAAACCTAGTTTAAAATTTAAAAGTTATCAAATATTCATTAGCAATTTTAAAAAGATCTGGAACTGTATGAAAGTAGTTTGAGCTCTTTTTCCTAATTTAAAAAAAAAAGTAAAGTTGGTTTGTTTGTTTTGTGGCAGTAGCCATTTTAAGCTTTAAAAGTATTCGGGCAAGATCAATCTCTGCATATGGTCATAAAAATGAAGACAGTGTACACGTGTTCCTTTACTGCAAAGAGTGATAGATGCATTATCTCCATATCTTGAACAGATTGTTAGAACCATTTAGTTTCCATGGAAATATGCTTTTTAGGTGAGGAGAAAACCTGCCGGATTTGAAGTAATGGTCTAAAAAATTCTCAATAGCGTTTGCTAAAAATATGAATTGAGTGATATGCTTGTGGATTATTGAAAGAGTTAAAAACTGTCTACCACATGGGTTTTTTTAAAAACCCAAACCCAAAACAAACAAAAACCAACCCCGCCTCCCAAAACAAACAAACAAAAAAACCCCAAAACATTTTGCTATGTTCTGAAGTTTCATGCAACTATCACCTACAGCAGGGGTATCAAACTCATTAGGCTCTGTGGGATGGATGGTGCTGGGCCAGTCTGCAGGCCCAATCAGGCCCCCACACACACGGCCCATGTGCTGGATGGAGCATGTGGTGCTGGTCCAATGTGGGCACCTCATTCAGTGTGCTCATACCAGCCCCATGTGAAGCGCACAATGATGGCACTAGGGCCAGTGCATGCTGTATATGGACCTGGGACACACTGCATGTAATGTACAAGTCTAGGCAGATACCCATGGGCAGTAAAGCAGGCAAGATGATCAGACTCTGCAGGCTGATTTGGCCCACAGGCTGCTGCTTTGACACTTCTGACCTACAAGTAGTTTTATTTATTTTGACATTTCTATTATTCTGGGCCGTCTTCCTCTGTTATTCACTACCCCATTTATCCAGTTTTCCTAATACACAATCCATAAAGTCAGTATCCAGTATCCAGTGGTACCGACTAGCTTATGACTGTTATAGGTAGCCATTGCTTTAAAAATACCCAGCCCTTGGTTTCTGTTGGTTCACTGCTTAGAAGCAGTAGTGCACAAACTGTGCCTCTGTCTTCTTCCTTTCCTTGTAGAAGCTCTTGCCACCAAAATCCACACATTCGGACAACATTATAAAGTTGAAAAACTTAAGTCATTCCCACAGTTATTTTGAGACTCAGAGGCTTAAGTGGTCTAAAGTACTGGATTTAAGCAAATGGCTACTTGCTTTCTGTTTCCCACAAAGAATGGTAATTTGTGTTGTGTTTTGTCTTTTAGTTTTTAGTCATCTTGTTCTGAAAGATTAAAAAAAAAAATCACTAGCCTTGCAGAAATTATTTATAAACTTTGGGAAGGGAGAGGACTGCAATTCTGGCTAAATGGCAAATGTTAATATTTGAGAATAACATAACAAATTGCCACACAAATCTTAAACTAAGTGCATTTTCCATATTGATATATATGAAAACAGAGTCTAATGAGCAGTTTTAAATAATCTATAACGCTCAAATAAACAGAATAAATTGTTTCCTCAAATGGAACCTGAAAAAAATCTGTAATCCTGAGACTTTTGTTTTAGATGTTAATGTGTTCATTAACATTTCCCGCATCATTTCACAGCTCACAAGAGCAGTAAATATCATCTCCCATGACTTGTTTCTTGTGGGCTTTGAAATTTAATGTTTAACTGTTACCTTTCTCCTGTAATAAAAGGCCAACTGTATTCTTCTGTGTTCAGTTGGCTCCTATCACAAACAATAAGAATTTTTGGTCTCTTTGTGGAATTTCATAGGTTTCTTTATTTCCACTGTGCTTAGTTTCTAAGAGATATCCTTATTTATTTATTGCATATCACAGGCAGACATCTGATAAAAGTTTCAACCATTAACTAGCCTCCAAGACTACTTCATATGTCACTCAGATTACAAACAGACATTGCATTTGTTTCTCCCAGGACAAAGAGCAGTCCTTAAGATATCCATGTCTGTCCTGGAACAAACTCTAAAAAGGTTTACAGGATAAGGAATGGTAACAGTTTGCCCCAGGACATCACAAAGTGCATCTGAATGGTTGTTCTGGGAGTGCATATTTGGTTCTATGGCAGAAAAGTGGCAGTAGATTCAGATGCTCACTAAACGCTAATTAGAAGAGCAACACATGTATACATCAGTCCTGGGACATTTGTTTTCTGGGGTAAACACAGGGACAACATGTCCTAGGACAGTGCAACATTTCTTTGTAGCCTAATAGGCTAAAAACTGGATTTCTCCTGAGACAAAGCCTGTTATTGTAGGATCCTACAGAAGTAGAAGCCCATTGTCCCACTTCGTGTACCTGTGAAATACCAAGGTGACATTTGTTTTTTTGTCCCCCTGGGACAGTTGAGGCTAATTCAAGTTAATTGCCATTAAAAGCTGTGTGTCTAAATAAATGACTGCCCCCCCTCCCTTTGTGAGCCAAAGCCTTGGGACAGTCACGATCAGGATAACCCCAACTTCGATTTTTCAGCCATAATGATTTGGTAAACCTCCACCATATGTCATATCACTCAGCACTGCAATTAAAACATTTTTTTCTCTAGTCTTTTACTACCCCCTTTAAACAGCATCTTTGGAAAGGCAATTGTATATCAGAACCCAAGAACCATATATAAAGGGGCATGTTAATTTGTTGAGCGCCAAAAATACTTGGTTCATATCGTAACATGCTTCCTCTTCTCCATTTTAGATCCTGTGGGTAAATGGGTTAACTTTTTTGTTGGGAAAAGTACATGCTCCTTTTGCAACATGGACTGGATAAAGATGCTGGTATTGGATGTACTAATCTTTGCCTTATTTTTATTTTTGCCTCCCAGAACTTTTCTTCTTGGACCCATGTTTTTCCATGTATGCAGCACTCTTTAACCATCTCCTCCTCAGTTGCTTCCCCCACCCAAATAGTGAAAGCTAACAAAAGGGACGAGGCTATTAGAATCTCTTCCTGGCCATCCCCAATCCTTTGACATTAAATGGTGGGAAGAAACCAGTGTGAAATTTTTTTTGGTAATTATTTCATTTTGTTCGAATATGCTAATTTGTGAATCCAATATGTTTCACTCCTGGATTTCAGTGAAACACAGGCAAACTTCTGCCAGGTCCACTGCTTGGCTCACTTTGGGAACTATTTCCTGGCTCTGTGATTCCAGTGTAGTCCTTCTATATGGACTGCCTCACAACTGGAGAGTAGGCCCTGCTCCCTACAATGGAGTCAGGGATATGGAAGTTGCAGCTTGACACAGAGTTCTTGGGTCTCTTGTCTTCCTTACCTTTGTAAAGTAGAATTAATGCCTAGCTCCCAGTGGAGCAAACCAAGAAGTTTCTAGAGACCTATTGAATGATGGTAATTTGGACCTCTCACCATTGGCATTTTCCTATACAATACAGAGCCTATCATCCCACCACCACCATGACAGAGTAGATGACCCTGTGTGGCACACTTTGGCCATTATTACATGGGGCAGATGATACTGCAGGACCCTTAAGGCACACCCATCATGGCCTCTAAAGGTACCGCGCAGGAGCAGCTTCTGCACCACTGCCATCAACTACCAGGACTTTTAAGGGTGCCTTGTGGGATCCTCTGCTCTACGCAGTAGTGCTATATTGTTCATACTATAAGTTGACCCCATATATATGTCACAGGTGATTTGTTTTTAATAGCTGTTTTTGAGGGGAATATAGATCAATTTATGAACAGAACATGCAGTAGACTTCAGAAGAGGGTATGCACTTGAGTAATGTTTTATTTTCTGTTTGAGAACCAAAATAGTGCCCAGTGTAAGGAAATAAATGAAGGCTAGAGAGCTACCTTTTAATTTAAAGATAAAAGAGAGAGAGACCGGTCTGTTTTTAAATGAGTTTCAATCTTAATCCCCTGTTCTTTCCTCCTAAATCCTCAGGTCTGTGAAGATTGTCAAACCCTGAGGAAATGCTTCAGTGGGATAGCCACTTCATATGGTATTTTAAATTGTGATCTAGGAGGAGGGGTCATTTTTTTGTATTTTATGCCCTTGATAATCTGAATCAATAGGAAGACACTAACAATATACCTTAGTAACAGAATAGATTTTTTTTTCCTTATTTCTGCATGAGCTAGACAGATCTTGAGAGGATGACATGACAATATGTTGTATTATTTGCCCTACCCACTGAGAAAATATTCTTGGAGATCTGAGGCTGCTCTACTTGTTCCATTAAAACTGTTTCTCAATCAGGGTGCCACAGCACCTAGGGATCCTTTGAGACCCTATAAAGGGTGTCATGGGGTGCTACACAATGGCTCGCACTGTTACATGTGCCAGCACAATTCACAATATAAACCCAAGGACTTAAAAAAAAGAATCTATAGTGTTCATTCTGACCTGTTGTTGTCTTTTGAGTTCTTTGCAGCAGAAGAATTGCTCTATTATTTTTCTGTAGTTAAAAAATGAGTGAAAACTGAGAACTGGCATCTTCTGAAGAGTGCCTTGAGTCTAACAATGGGTGCCTTAAGTCTAAAGGTTGAGAATTTTAATGTGCATTAAAATTATATAACCATACTTTGGTGTTATATCACAGATCAGTTTTAACTTTTAATCATTCCACAAATGTATAAATTTAATAAATGCAAAAGTTTAGCAGAGTATTCTGTATGTAAGGCATAACTTCATCATGGCAACTCTTAATTTTTCAAATCAGTGGGATTATTCATAGATTCATAGATGCTAGGGTCGGAAGGGACCTTAATAGATCATCGAGTCCGACCCCCTGCATAGGAAGGAAAGAGGGCTGGGTGCAGATGACCCCAGCTAGATGCTTATCTAACCTCCTCTTGAAGACCCCCAGGGTAGGGGAGAGCACCACCTCCCTTGGGAGCCCATTCCAGACCTTGGCCACTCGAACTGTGAAGAAGTTCTTCCTAATGTCCAGTCTAAATCTGCTCTCTGCTAGCTTGTGGCCATTATTTCTTGTAACCCCCGGGGGCACCTTGGTGAATAAAACCTCACCAATTCCCTTCTGTGCCCCCGTGATGAACTTATAGGCAGCCAC
>NW_005842157.1:2149268-2149495 GCF_000455745.1 Alligator sinensis | reverse complement strand
CAGCGACGGGGAGAGGCCAGAGGTTGATCAGACCCCTATAGCCTTCTTAAGGCACACGCTGGGTCCGTTAGGCTCCGCAGCGCTTGGAGTTCTTCACGAGACGTGAAGTCCTCCTCCTCCACGAGATGGTTGTGGAGTCCTCCCACTTGGGCGGAAACCGCTCAAGCCTCTTATACGGCTAGCAAGCCAATCGCTAGCCGCCATGGGGGGATAATTTAGAAAAAGCC
>NW_005842157.1:2139325-2149180 GCF_000455745.1 Alligator sinensis | reverse complement strand
GGTGGGACTTTGCTGTCTGTGTCTCCCAGCAGATGTCTAGGTAGTTTAGGTCCCCCATGACTACCGCCTCCTTAGTTTTTATGGTCTCTGAGAGCTGCCTCAGGAGCCCCGAATCTAGTTCTTCCCCTTGGTGTGGGGGTCTGTAACAGACCCCTATCACCAAATCCCTTTCTCCTTGCCCCCCATGTAACTTAACCCACAATCCTTCTACTTTCTCCTCCTTCGATTCCGTCTTGATAAGGGTTGATGTATATTGCTCATTGACATAGAGTGCAACCCCTCCCCCTTTCTTCCCCACCCTGTCCTTTCCGTACAGCCTATAACCCTCAATATGTGCTGCCCAGTCATGGGAAGAATCCCACCAGGTTTCAGATAGGATTAGGGAGAGTTTCTTATGAAAACGTTGAAAATTTAAATGAAATAGATTTGGCAGTATTTGTGAATAAAAATAATGGAGTGGTTATGTATTCCCAGGTCTTTTTAAATGTTTGGTATATTCGGTTCAATTAGGAGTATTATCTATAGGTTAGATATTTTTCTACATAATGTGGGTCATAATTTCTCCACATACTATGACTTATTTAGTTTGGAAAAGAAAAGACTGAGGGAGGATTTAATAGCAGCCTTCAACTACCTGAAGGGTGGTTTGAAAGAGGATGGAGCTAGATTGTTCTCATTGGTGGCAGATGACAGAACAAGGAGCAATGGCCTGAAGTTTTAGCAAGAGTAAGTTGGATATTAGGAAAAACTTTCACACTATGAGGGTAGTAAAACACTATAACAGGTTACCCAGAGAGGACTCTCCATCCTTGGAGGTTTTTAAGACCTTGCCAGAAAAAGCCTTGGCTGGGGTGATCTAGTTGGAGATGGCTTTGAGCAGGGGGTTGGACTAGATGATGTCCTGAGGTCGCTTTCAACCCTAATTTTCTGTGGTTCTATGATTCTGTAATGGAAATTGAGACTCTTTGGCTGTGTCCAGATGTGCATGGGCATTTGGTCCCTGGGGACAACTGTGACATGCTTGCTCTGGAATGCAAGTTACCCTGGGTGGAGTAGGGGCAGCCCTAGCAGCCTTATCTGGGGCCCTGGAGGCCTCCCAGGGCTGCAGCAGCGGCAATCCTGGAGCGGAGCATGGCTTCAGTTGGCCAGGCTCCGGCTTCAGGTGGTGGATGCTGCTTGCTGCTGCCGCATATGCCACTCCACCTTTTTTCCTGCGGGTTTATTTTGTTTTGTGATTTTGTTTTGTTTGTTTTGTTTTTGACCCGTGGATATCCAGGAGTCAAAAAAAACAAAACAAAACAAAAAACCCCCAACCCCTCCACACTGCTCCCTTGCGCCCCAGAAAACAATGGAGTATATTACACAGCCACACACATCTGTATGTGGCCTTTGTATTTATTTGGAATTCAGTGTATTAATTCAAAGCCCTTATATTCTTTAACGAGAAAAATAAGAAACCTTGCGGGGGGGGAAAAAGAACTGGAAAATAATACTGAAAAGCTTAGCACAGTAACTTAACATACTTATTAGCAAATCTACATTTAAAAATGAACTATAATTATTTCTCTTTCCAAGTGTGTGTACTAGAAATCAAATGATAATGCTTTTCCTATTCAGATAATCCATAACTTTTATGGACACTTAATTCAGGAGCTAGTTCAAAAATAGAGGCCTGAAGAATTAACAGAGGTACTATTAGAATAACTTTATTTCCAAGGTGGAGTAAGCTTCTTAACAAACAACTCCTATAGCATAGGCAAAGACTCTGAAACCCACACTGCAAAACAGAAAATGAGTTTTAGAGATTGAGTTAACTCTTTTGTGTTGCATATAAATAAAATATAGCTGAGAGCAGCAATAATTTTAAACACATCATTTTAAAGAGGAGAGATTTCAGCATATAATGTTTTTATAGTCATAGTGAGTATTATGAAATGATCAAGGAGTGAAAAGTTTTGAAGCTATTTAAATCAAATAGCTATTTCTATACTGGCAACATTTTATAACTTTCAGATTTGGAACAAAATAGTTTCTATTCATTTGCTTGTAATTCATCTCAGTTTCTTGATTTTTTTTTTTTTTTTTTTTTTTTTTTTGCGGGGGGTGGCATTCATTTGGCATATATATGTAATTTCCTGGCAGGTTAGTACAAACATTCTTGTTTGTTATGAAACGTCCCAGTACAGTAAATTAAAGGGGTTTTTTTATTAAATAATAAGTCACAATACTGTGTGGCTTGAGTGGCTAACTGCTCAAGTCCCAGGTGCTCTGAGGAATGAGGCCAGGGGCTTAATCCCCATGCCCCCCACCCCCCCGGGAAAAAAAATAGCAATAAATAGTGTATTGCAGCTTACATCAAAGAGTGCCTTGGGGGTGGGGGAACTTGGGATCACTGCAGCCTTGTCTGGTGTCTGAGAGTATCCATTAAACCAGCACAGGAAGAGCTTGTAGACCAGGGTGAGGCGTACTGACTCCTTTCCATTCTGAGACCCAGGTCTTTTGGTCACTCACTGTCCCCGGATATTCTATGGTTTGAGTCAAGGCACTAGCTTACAGTTCAGCTCCTAAAAGCGGGACTTTCTCCTGTCTGGGACAGCAAGTGCATCCTGAAGTTCCCAGCTGCAAAGCAGAGAATGGCAAAGAAACTGTGGCTAGTTGGCCTTTGCTCCAAAAATTGCCTTTATTGAAAGCTGTCTAAGGCAGGGATGGGCAATTATTTGGGCTCAAGGGCCACTTAAGGAGTTTCCATGAGCTGTTGTGGGCTGAGGAAGGGGGCAGCTGGTCTTATCCAGCTGTGGGTTGTCTGCCTCACCCGTGAGTGGGGGCACTGGGTAGAGTGGACAGGCAGGGTGTTGATAGATGCTGGGATCCCTGCAGGCATGGCACACTCGGCTAGGCAGGTGGGATGGGTCTGTGGGCAGGCAGGGAACAAGATGGGAACCCAAGGTGAGGGCCAGGATCATGAGGTAGTAACAGCATGGGGCAGGTGGCCAGGGCAAGGCTGCAAATCGCTCCCCATGTCCCTGGTTGCAGAACATGCGTTCATTGTAGGGACATGCAGGAAATAGATTGTGGCTCTGCCTTGGACCTGGGCCCCAGCCACAGTTCCTTGCTGTCAGTACCCTGTGATTCCAGCTCCAGCCTCAGCTGCCTGTCCTGCTCCCAGATGCCACTCCCTGCTCTCCGACCCATGGCCCTGTCCCATCCACCCAGACGAGCACACTTTGCCTGTCAGGGTTTCATGCTAGTCTCTATGGAGACTATGCCTGCTCCATGTGGTGCCTCTTTTTGGTGGGTGTGGGGCAGATTGGCAGATGCAGCAAGGCAGAATGAGCCACAGCTGCAGGGGCTGCCAGAAAGCCCAGTCCAGTTGCCATGCTGCCTCAGCTCTGCCACATGCCCCACTGCCCAGGCTGCGTCCCACACTTGGGTTGCAAATAGGTTGTATTTTGCCCACCTCATTCTCTAAGAGCTAATAAGTTCTGTCAGCAAACAAGATTGTACAGTCCAGAGCATCCCCAAAGATTGCTCCACTGTTCTCTTTCCAGTTGCCTCATCTGAAACTTCAAAACTCTTCACTGGACTCTCTTCATACTCCTCCCTGGCCAGACACTCTACTTCTTCACATTTCTCTAGTTATTATTATCCTTACTTTCTTTGGCTTTCCTGAAAATTCTTGGATGTCACCAGCAATCCCCACCATTCCTGGGTCAACAAAGCTATTCAGTTCTCTGTAGATAAATATGCCTTTTGTCAGGTAACTAGCAAACCTGGCTTCTCTGTCTCATTAACCCAATCTTTCCTGTTTACTAGCTTCGGGTAAACTGAGGCATGCAATGTTATAACAACACAAACACATTTCCAACAGAAGTATTACAATAACACTCCTAATCCGTTACAGTTTATTTCTATTATGGCTAAGTCTGCAAAAAAAAAAAAAAAAAAAAAAAAAAAAAATTGGAGCATTGGTAGCATTTAATTTTAAAGGGTAAAGGAACACTTTGCTGAAAGTATTTCAGATTAAGGCCGTGTTCTTGGAGTCCATTGTTTTGATTCTTAGTTTTTTTCTTTTGCCAAGTCATTCTAGTGAGCTGGAAGAGAATTTAAAAGTTTCAATATTTCATCTGTGGAATAGGAATCTCAATTCCATTTTTCTTCAAGTTTTTGGTAATTGAGGTTCTTTAAAAAAAAAAAAATTGTTATTTAGAAATGTCACCTTCTGACTCCAGGTGCTTCTCTGTGGGTGTGTATACACATGTGCCGGACTGCGCAGTTGTTAATGTGCAGTCATTTAGTACTTGCTTTAGCAAGTGATAGTGAAGACACAGTTCCTAATTACCGGACAAGTTACTGCGCAGTCCTGGAGGCACATGGGTTGTTTCTTCCCCTACTGCACAGTTGTGTTAGCATTGGCAGGCTCAAACTGATGCCATCTCACCGTAGCAATGAGCTACGTTGCCATAGCTCATCTCTATGCCCACCTACTTAACATCTTAATTAGATAAGGCATAGCAGGCGAGCAAGGCAAGTAGTTTGCCCAGAGACAGAGGCGTGTTGGTGCTAACACTGGGCTTGAGAGTCACCTTTGTCACAAAGGGTTACAAGAATATGGAATGGGCTTCCAAGGGAGGTGGTGTTCTCCCCTACCTCGGAGGTCTTTAAGAAGAGAATGGACAAACACCTGGCTGGGAGCATCTGACCCCAGTTCTCTTTCCTGCCCAGGCTCAGGGAGCTGGACATAATGATCTTCCAAGGTCCCTTCCTTCTGACCCTAGAAATCTATGAAATCTGTGTAGACACGCCCTGTGTCTATTCAATCATGGCTTTCATGTGAATGATGTGAGTTATTTTTCCTTTTCTTCTATTAGCTCTACAAAACAAACACGAGAGGGGAAAAAACTTGAATAATATTCCACAAGGTGTTTCAGCTGTTCCATGTTTAGTTTTAAAAAAAAAATTTGGAAAGAGTAGCTTTGGACAGATATAACACAAGGCCGAATTTAGACTTCTTTGTTATTATTTGTGATGCATAAGAGGGAAGAACATATGATCCTGTTAGTCACAATGAATTTGCTGGATTCAGACATTTAGTATGCGTTTTTTGGTTTACTTGCAAATGTATGGAAAACTATCCTTGGTTTTAGAAATTGTCACACTTACTCCAAAATACCTCTTTATAGAGAAGTTTGTTTTTACTTACTGGCATAAAAAACAAATTATAAGTTTAGTTTCTTAATATGTCTGCCTCGGACACATCCCCTCCTCCCCTCTTGTGGTTGAGCCATGACCAAATAACTTTTTAATCCAAGCAGGATATCCAAAGAAAGAAAATATTTATTTACCTATTTATTCTTTAAGACATGGAATAAAACATTTTATTTGGTAAATGATATAAGAAAAAAGAGGTACAAAATAGATTACTCTGTCTGCGCAAAGCGAGTTACTAAATCTAGAAATTGTAGTATATAATATTCTCTGTAGGTCAGCCCTTCTGTTTTCCCTAGTTTGCTTAAGCAGTTGACATCTAATTAATTTTTTGAAACAATGAACATTTTTTACTCGGATCATTTCAATTCTGAGTATTGTACACTTTATTAGAAGGCAGAAAAAAACCTTGAATTCAAATCATTTAAGCAAATGTTTATGTAATTGTATTTTACTTAAAGTTTTAACAATAACAAATGACTAAAATATTAAATCTATTTGTAACAATAATTTAATAGCTAGTTCATTACATAAGTGTACAAAAAAAATAGCAATGGCATTTTGAAAGTTTTAACAGAGTAGCACTATGCAAGTGGTCACTTAATAGAAGTTTAGCCAAACTTAAATGTAGAAATAAGGTGTGCTTGTCTTAAATTAGCAGAAATGTTCTCTATCAATATCAGAAAATATAACACATTTTTTTTTAAATGATGTATTCTGCAATTTTCAAACCAGGATTGTACTTTAAAAGGATTTGAAGATCCCTCCTTGTGTGTGAACAAGGCTTAATTTCCCGCTTTTTGATTTAAGGGGAGAAACTTATTTCCAAGTCATTTAAGGGAAAAGCACAGTGAAGTCTCATTCATAATTGTTTTAGAATAAGACTTTTCAAATGACAGTTGATGATATACACTTACCTTGCTGACGCTGGGAGTGATATTTGTTTAGAGTATGCTCAGTGGGACTGTGATGGAAGCCAAATGGATTGTTATTGCGGAAATGAAGTTTGAATGTGCTTGGATGCTATGATGTGTGACTGGCAAGACATACTAATTAAAATTGATCTGGATGCTAGTATTATTTTAACGGGCAGATTCTTAGATGTTTAGTGTTGTCATGGAAAAAGGCACACTTGCGCTACTAGAATTCTAAAGATATTTGGGAGACGTACAAAGAACAGGGTGAGCACAATGCAATTCATTACCTTTTACATAGTGCATAGATACTTTATGAAATGGTGTTGGATGCTCTACATATGCTGTGCTAAACATAATTATTAAACATCATGTTACATCTCTTTTCTTGAAGCTTATATTAGTCATCAGTGTTGTCATGGTTATAATTACTGTGCTGTGAAATGTTTGTATGAGTGATGTTTTATAAAACTTAGTTGCAATGGTAACGCTACACAGAGCTTAGTCTTTTGTCATTTGGAAAACCTTCCAGCTCATGAAAAATGTTGATGATAATACAGGAACTTATTGTTGTCTTTTACAACAAGAGGGGTAAAGGAATCTGACTGTAAGCTACTTCCCACAACCCCTAGAGCTTCCGCCGAATGAAAATCTCTATAATCTCCCTGCCCCAAACTTCTCATAAACTGCTACCATGGCTTTATTGGTAGCCTTTAAAATGAGGAAGAACTGACAGCTTTCATGTTAACATAGAACATCATGTTTTAGCTTATATCCATACACATTTATTTTAAACAAACTGTGAACATTTTAAATCTCCATTATGACCAACCTGACAGTGGGTGGTTGGACCCAGAAAAGTATTATGCGAACAGGCCGGGGACGAAAGGGTTACGGGGCCTTGTTCCTCCTTCTCCTGTCTCTCCCTCCATCGACAGAAAACACCAAGGAGGTGTGTAACAAATAAATGCTTTACTCACACTTTCGTATAGGTGGTTTCCTTTACAGCAGTTTCAAGAATAAACTTGCTGTTAACTCGAGAGCTCTAATTCGGTTGTGATGGGGGTGTCCGGGGGGAAGGGATTTTGTGGATGCAGGACCTCCGGTGAGGGTGATCAGGCCTCTCCGATATGGCGTGGGTCCCAGCTTTTTGGCGCGCGCGCTTTTTCTTTTAAACGGGCTGCATCTACCTGCCCCCTGCCAATCAGCGTGGGCCGGGACCGCTGATCTCGCGGCTATCAGGCCGCGCCCACTACTTCCCCCACGCCACAAGCACAACTTGCTCTCATGCTTGGCGTTTGGTCACCTTTTTTTTTTCTTTCTTCTCTTTATCACATGCCCCCTTGACCAAATGCCAGGCTCAAACATAGCGAGTAAGTGGGTATATACAAAATTGAAACATACAAAATACAACATCTAATACAAATACATAATAAGGATCAAAAGTGAGTCATTAATCCAACCGTGTCTGTCTAAATGCAGCACGGCGGTTTTTTGCCGGGGTCGTCGCCAATGGGTTCACTCACAGCGACAGTTGTCCCGAATATGAGTTTCACACCATGTCATGCATCAGCGACTTCATACCGTTTTAGGCTGGAAAACAAAACTTGGGGTTCGTTAGTAATGTATACTAAACTGTGCTACGTCGACTTAGCCAATTATGGTGGGCCAAGACGGTGCGTGCGGGTGAGACTGCTTCAAGAGAGACAAAATAGGTATTTCGGGTACTCGCTGGGTTTATGTACAACACCGGGAGCTGGAGTTGGGCGCTTGCTGGTAGCTGTGGGAATGGCTAGCCACACTGTTTCCTGGGATGAGTAACATGGCTTCCAAGGCGGACGTGGCACCGGGGTGCGTTCATCCCACAAAGCTTTAGTGGCGTTCATGGTAATTAGTACATCGTTGTTGTACTTGGTCCAGTTCTTGAACGATCCATTTTCCTTTAACCTTAACTGTTCCTTGTATAGTCCTATTTGGCGCTGTGGACTGCGGGTGATAGGGTAGATGGTGATGCCACTGAACGTTATGCTCTATCGCAAACCGTTGTAAGCCTTTGGAGTTGAAAGGTGGTCCTCCATCGGAGTGTATGATGTGGGGCACTTGCCAATGGGCGAAAGTGAGCTGTAGGCATCCTTGAATTATGGGAGCGGTGGTCTTCCTCGTGGGGAGGATGAGGATTTGACGGGTTCCCAGGTCTACGATTACTAGCCCCTTGTTTGGTGGCTTGGCTCCTGGGAGTGGCCCAAGCAGGTCCACTTGCCACACCTTACCTGGAGCGAAGTGTGCCGGGTCATAGGCGCCCTTTTGGTGCTTGTGGTGCACCGGTTTTTCTCGCGCACAGGCAGAGCAGGCTTGGATTATTCTTTTCCATTGTTCTACGCTCGGTCCTTTGTTGCCTTGCTCTCTCCAGCGAGCTTGCGCCCTTTTTGCTCCAAGGTGTCCCCAATGCTCATGGAGCCAAGCGAGGAAGGGGTCGGTGTCTATGATGTCAATGGTGTGTAACTGAGGTATGTCCTTTTGGTTCACGGGTCCTCAGTGTGCCAGTAGCTGATCTATGACGGCATGTACGGGGTCCGTGTCAGGTCGGTCAGAGCACGTGTGCTTGATTAAGGGGCAAACAGAGAAATGTAGTAAAGTGGCCTTGACATCATCCCAGAGGGTTATGTGTTCCGTAACTTGTGCCATTCCGGTGACAATTCTGTATGTATATACTGAGTCTACGGCTATGACAGGTACCTGAAGCGTCCCATCGTGGTGACGGTAGGTGTGTTCAAGAGCTAGTTGAAAGCCTCGTAGTTCAGATGCTTGGGAGCTCGTAGTCGTGACAGGGGTCACAATAATATCCATATCCTCCGCCATCACAGGATACACCATCTGAAGCTATCCACGCCGGGGATGTGGTCCCATACAATAGTACAGTGGGATCATCTTCGACGGCCGGAATCGTTTCTCCGTCAACGACTTGGCATGTCGACCAGTAATACTGGTGACGAAGGACTAGGGCACTCCAAGTTTTTGCCGTGCCCTTATACTCCGGGTGGATTTTGCTGGGGTTAAGTAATCCCATTGTGGTGCCGCCGGGTGCGACAAGTACACCTGGGCTCGTCGCGAGGTGTTCTCCTAATTGAGCCGCGAGCATGACTTTTCCTAGACAACCATACCAATGTTGGTGGCTTTTGAGTATGCGGTGACTGGTGTATGCGAGGTTTCCTGTTTCAGCATCACTAGCTGTAAACCAGATATGTTCTGTGGTGTAGCCCACATGAATTGTCAGAAGATTGCCGGCGGGGGGTGCGATCAGACGCATCTCTTTAACCTCTGTCATGACTTTTTCCAGCGCGGCTTGGTCACGCTCACTCCATGGGACTCTGCGTCATGTTTTCTTGCGAATTTGGTGTTGCAACTGTTGGATAACTTTTAAATGTGATGGCGTTATGAAATTGCGGAACCAATTTAGCTGGCCTAGCAGGCTTTGAAAGTCTGCCTGTGTGGTCAGCCAAAGTGAGGACAACTCAGGGACAGCATTGTGCACCGTCCCCGATCGCCATTGTCCTGTGAATCGTGTCCCCAAAAACTTAATGTCTGAGGATGGCTCGCTCATGGACTTGGCTGGGTTTACCGTCCATCCTTGATTGCTCAGGTGGTCCTTTAGGTCTGCAGTGGTGGCGCGGACTGCGGCACGATCGTGCCCCATGATGACAATGTCGTTGACATAGGTCCAGATACGAACATCTGC
>NW_005842157.1:2133778-2138498 GCF_000455745.1 Alligator sinensis | reverse complement strand
CCCTATGGTTTGCGTGTGGGCGTTCGTCATTGGGGGGTGGCCCGTCGCTGCCCGCGTTGACGGCCGCTACTCGTTTTTTTTCTCTGTCCGGCTCCTGCCCGCTAGACTTAAAGCCTAAGTTCAGCGCCAGTGTTCTTTGCCCCTCCTAACCCACGAAGCTGATTCTTTGTCAGGCCACTTTTGCTTAGCAGAAAGCCAAACATGGCGCGTTCCTCAGGTGTGTGGTCCGGTGGTCGTTCGTGCGGCAAGCGATCAGTTCAGGGTTTTCTAGGCGGTGCTTTCCACGCTCCCACCGCCTGTACTGCCGCTGGCGGGGTGAGCTTGGGTTCTGTTTTTCGCACTGTGGTAAGCTTTCCCAGGCTACTTAGGACGTTCCCTATCGGCCCCCCTACCAGTGGGTGTAATAACAAGCGGAACATGGGTGTATTCGTACCTCCGTAAATTTCAACGCAGGCCTCTACTGCTGATGCAGACACAGGGACCTTGCCAGGATCGTGACACCAGCGATGCGGCCAAATACTGTTTGCCTGGTGTGGAGTCAGGGTCAGTGGATACCGTCCGGCATCCCAGGTTAAGTAACTGGCTCCCGCTATTGCATACAGGAGCTGTGCAGGCGATGAGTCATCAGGTGGATCCGCATGCCAAGCGTGAGTTCGGCTTAGCAGTGCTGGGACCACAGCAGCACACAGAGGGATTGGCCAAACCCAGTTGCATAGTATTTGAGTCGTGTCGCTACATGCTCCTCCACTCCATGCAGGTTGGCGCATTAGGGTAGTACACTCCTCAGGGTCTACTAAATCTGACCCGTGTTCTAATATTAATCGTCCCAACCATATCATCAGTGTTTCACCCGGATTTATTCGGGTATCTTTTGCCAACTCTTGGAGTTCCCCTCTGGTGCGCATGCGGGGTGTTAAACGGGGGCGGTTCCTTGGGCGGGGCTGATGGGTTTCGCTAGTGTCGGGGTTTCCCGCCCAGAACTTTTCAGCCACTCCCTCTTCTTCCCCCGCGGCGCCATCTTTAAGCGGTGTTTCAGGCTGTGCGGCACTCTGCTGCGCGGCCGTCCTAGTCAGCGTATCTATCATGCTGGTTTGGTTCGCCACGTGTCGTAGTAGGGTGGTCACCGAGCGAAACAGGATATTAATCATCTTTCCCTTATTCCACTTTTGCCCTGTCCACCCTGTGGCATCCAGCCCATCGGTCTCAAGACTCTCACGGAGTGCCGTTAGGATTTCATTTTCGGCGCCCCCAGGATCGAGGTTGGGGCATCTGAATTTATCAGGGGGGGTTTCGCAGCCGCTCCCCTCCTTTAGGTACTGGATGCACCTGGTGTACTCTTTCGCGGGAGTGCGGTCGTCTGTGCCCGTGGGCTTGACATGGCTAAGTAACGCCTCTGGTTTTGTGTCGGGCGGGTGATAAAGAACCGTGGGGCTGGAAAGGAGGCATCCTAGGGCTGCGGGGCTGAGGCCGGACACGACCGATTCTTTAAGCGGCTCCCCGCTGCCCTCGGTCGGGTGGATGGAGACATAGCCCCCTATCTTCCTGTCTTGCCCAGCTTGATGGTACGCCACGTGGGCCCATAAAGTATCAGTGTCCGTGGTCGGGGGCCGGTGATGGTTCCCCCACGGGCAATACCTGACTAGCTCATCAACGTCTCCTTCATTCCCCTTTTGCCCCGAGGATCCTGTTCGTGATGCCATGACCAACCTGACGGTGGGTGGTTGGACCCAGAAAAGTATTACGCGAACAGGCCAGGGACGAAAGGGTTACGGGGCCTTGTTCCTCCTTCTCCTGTCTCTCCCTCCGTCGACAGAAAACACCAAGGAGGCATGTAACAAATAAATGCTTTACTCACACTTTCGTATAGGTGGTTTCCTTTACAGCAGTTTCAAGAATAAACTCGCTGTTAACTCGAGAGCTCTAATTCGGTCGTGATGGGGGCGTCCGGGGGGAAGGGATTTTGTGGATGCAGGACCTCCGGTGAGGGTGATCAGGCCTCTCCGATATGGCGTGGGTCCCAGCTTTTTGGCGCGCGCGCTTTTTCTTTTAAACGGGCTGCATCCATCCGCCCCCTGCCAATCAGTGCGGGCCGGGACCGCCGATCTCGTGGCTATCAGGCCACGCCCACTACTTCCCCCACGCCACGAGCACAACTTGCTCTCATGCTTGGCATTTGGTCACCTTTTTTTTTTTTCCTTCTCTTTATCACCCATTATAAAATATTTTTTCTTATAGTGTGAGTCCATTCCATCATATTCAGTCTTTCACTATAGCCTAAAAATTCTTCAGTTTTAATATTTTTACTGAAAATTAACATACATAAAAAATAAATGCTTCCATTTATAAATCTGTTATCTATAGTTATCAAAATGAGTTTGTCACACAGCTTTGCACTTTACTTCTAGCATAGATAAAACCTGCTTAAGTAGATTTTTTTTTTAATTACCATATTTACTCAAATCCAAGAAAAGGTGCCCCTCACCACCAGTTAACAGAGTGGGAAAAGCCTCTTGTCTTGAATTTGGTTATCATGCAGTAGAGGGAGCAGCCAGCTGCTATTGGTTTGGCAAGGGGGTAGAGGCTTTGGGTAGGAAATCAAGGGGGAATGGAATGGACCCAAAAGTACAAGGGAGGTGACAGGCATGGGAGGGGGCATGTTTATGGGGGCAAAAAAGGCAGGTGTCAAGCTGCTTCCTCTCCATCTGCCTCTCCCCACTGCTTGTCCTCTAGTGCTTGCTCTCCAACTGCTTCCCCCACTGCCTGCCCCCTTCCTGTCCCCCATGCCACTGTTTTCTTCGCTGCAGTGGGTGGTAAGGGATATGAATTTAAGATAACTCTCCAATTATTAGATTCTGCACATAGAAAATTGTAACAAATTCATCTTGAATTCGGGGTTTTCTTTTGGGTTTGGATAAACACGGTACTGGGGGGGAATTATCGATAATTAGATGCACTTTTGGCTATATAAGAACTTAGTGGTGAATATTGTATGACTTTAGTCATTGCTACTATGATTACAACTTGCTGCATATTACTGCTTCTTGACAGTTAATATTTGTATTGACTACACAAATTTATTTGACAAAAAGCATTATTTTTCAAGTGAACACCCTTGTTCTTTACATTACCTCTTAAATCTGTTGTTCATGTTTTTAGCATTATCCCTCATTCTGGCTATCAGGCTTCAAACATCCTGTGGTGCTTTTTTGTGCTTATCTTTGTAAATACTTATAAAATAGGCAAGCATGCACACACATACATGCACGCACATAATTTGAGGAGGGAAAAATAGTGTAGAGTCTTTAATTTTCCATGCTAAATAAATGGTATCTCATAAAATAACTCTAACTTTTTCTCTTTGCAGAGTGCTCATTTAGCCATGATAGATACCTTGATGATGGCATATACCGTGGAGATGATCAGTATTGAAAAAGTGATTGCATGTGCTCAGCAGTATTCATCTTTCTTCCAAGCCACAGACCTACCCTATGACATTGAGGATGCTGTCATGTACTGGATAAATAAGGTAGGAATGTATCTAAAGTAAGGTTAAACTGCATAGAGAATCAGTGTGTTCTAGCTGGAAATAAATGAAAAAAAATATATTTCTGGAAGACAGTCATATATTCCAGGTTTCATTTAATACATAATGTTCATTTGATACAAAGTAAAAGTCTTTACTTCCAGCAAGAATTAAAAAAAATAGCTGGGAAGAAACTTGAAATAAAAGGTTTTTTACTGCTACATAAAGAAACCAAAATTAGGTGAGGGAGAAATGAAATTTAGTCACTTGCTGACACATTTTGCTTTTGAAATTGTTAATAAATCATTTGGCAGAGCCAATGAAGACCTCTGGCTTTCTCTAGTATATTTAACTATGATTGGAAATAGGAATCTCTTTTGTACTCAGCCATATCTTGGGGTGATCTACTTGATCGCTTATTGCATAATAGAGAAATCTCAAATCTTATTTCATCATTCTGTAAGACAGGTAACACAATGTTCTGTCAAGTCAACAACTCTAGGTGGTCCTGGATTACAGGTTGAAACACTTAATACAGCATTTGCTGATTGTGTCTCAGTGCTGTAAGATATAAAGCATAAATTGTTTCATGCTTTCAGTGAGCTATGTGCTGGTGATGATAACTTGGAGCTGCCTGGAAAAATCTGATTTTGTTGAAGCATATCTCAGATTCCTCCTCTACTTGTTTAAATGAAAATATTAACCTATCATTCTCTAACTCTCCCCACAAACTTTTGCTGATTCTGGACATATTACTTCATGGCTGTCCAACTTTTGGGCAGCTGGGGTTACAGACAGCACTGGCCACAAACCTAGGAGTCACATGCTACTTGCACCAGCCCATCTCCCTTTTGCTCAGCTCTGTGCACTGCAGAGCTAGTCCTGTGCCCCCTTCTCCTCCTCCCTTCCGACCCCCCATGTAGTGCCCACAGCACTCAGCAGCCTCTGGCCTCTCCTAGCTACATGTTCCACCCACCTGCAGTATGCTCAGCCTGGCTCCTTCTTTTGCTGAACACATACAAGGCAAGTGTCCATCCCCATTCTCTGTTGTGTGCACAGCACAGGCACTTCAGCTTCTTCCTGTCATGTCACCATCCCTGTAGGAGCCAGGGCAGGAAGTGGGACCCGGAGGAGGGAGGGGTAGCCCAATAGATTTTCAGGGTCAGATGGGACCTCTATAGATCATCAAGTCCGACC
>NW_005842157.1:2123626-2133747 GCF_000455745.1 Alligator sinensis | reverse complement strand
AAAGAGTGCTGGGGTCAAACGATAATCCTGGCTACTGGGGCAGGAGCAATTAGTGGGGAAAAGTGGCTGAGCAGGAGCCCATAGGCCACATACTAAACCTTCAGGGCCTGTAGCTGGCCTTTGGGCTGCTGGAGGGACAGGTATGTATTTCTTCTCACTCCTCTGGGAGAGTAACCATCAATGTAGAGAGTATGGGACAGGTATGGAAGTAGTTAAAGTTCTGTGTACTGACTTTTGAGCCTTACAGCCAATGGATTCACCCTGGTTTTACTATGAACCTGAATTTGGATTTAAAAAATCCTGCTTACTTTAGTTGTCATATCTCAGTTTTAAATCCAGAACATGGCTGTTCCTCTTTAAAACAGAATAGGCCATTTAAAAATGATCCTCCCTTTTTAGGTGAATCAACATTTGAAAGACATACTGGAACAGGAACAAAAACTAAAAGAGCATCATGGTATAGAAACTCCCATGGGTCAAAAGGTAGGTAAAAATATTTAAAGTCTTACAACTGAGAGAGAATTTGCATATACATATAAACAGGACTCATTTTGTGCACATGCAAAAGCAGCTGTTAAATGTAGACAACACTACAGTTACATTGACCCATGCTAATGTGTGTTGGTGTTTAGTTGGTAGGCCAAGTATTTAATGGGATCATCATGCTTTGTAACAAGTCAAAAACAAGAACAAATGAACAAAGTTGTGGTTATCTTATGTTTGCCTACCTAAGTATAGGGTGTGCAGCATATTAAATAAGAAAGAAAGCTTTTAAAGTGTCAAAGTTTCATTACTTCCATGACAGCATCTTTTTAAGTACTACAGTAAGTAGTTATTCTTTGTTTTTGCAGTTGTTCCCTTGGGATAGAATAATTTGACAGTGTAGAAAGATCTTTGTGGCCAAGTCTGATGTGCACATGATAATTCCTAAGAATAGTGTATTACAAATGCTATTTAAAACCAACCCAAACTGTAGCCAGATCTAGTTTTTAACAAGAGAAGTATACTTTTAAAGTTATCTGATCATGGCTTTTGAAATGATCCTCTTGTTACTTGGGCTGTTCTGAGAGATTTTAATAGTAAAATGAGGAATAATAAGAAGCATCACTCTGCTTACCATCCATGGTAATAAATGGCTACTAGATTAGCCATGAATACAGAAAAGTAACTAATCTACATCTTTTCCTGTCAAGAGTTCTTGCTCCCCCCTCCCAATCCTCACCAATTTCACTGGAGCTGATTTAGTTAAATAGTATATTAGTCAAATTCATGATACAATGGAAACAGTATTTGGGATTCCAGAACAGGAACTGCTTTGGCATGCTTATTTCTGAATGACACAATTTGCTGGACAGAGACATGTTTTTTTTAGTGAAGAGGAAGGTGTTTAGTCTGAACACATTCAAGTATTGCCTTATCCTCAGAGTTGCGTGATTACCAGACTGCTGCAACTCCACTTCCCTTCCCACTCTATTTTCATGTGAGGGTTAATTTTCCCTTCCTGCCCAGCTTTGGGAGAATGATAAGGATGCCTGGCTGGTTACATTATTTGTTTGGAACATGGGACTTCATTTATTAAAAATAAATAAATAAACCTACAAGAAAGTTTATGCGTATAGACACACATATTTGAAGCCCTTTCAAAAGGGGAATATTTGAAAAGGGCAACAGTTATGTTCTAATGGTTCCTGGCTTGCCCACAGGCTAGCAATACAAATGTGGCAAAACTGTTCCAATTTTAATAGTGCTTCATCCAGGATTTTTGTGGGAGCAGTTTTGCTACATTTGTATTGTTTCCAGCTTGTCCACAGGTAACAAACTGAAGGTAACAGCTCCTTCAGTTTTGAAATATTTCCCTTTTAGAAGGGCTCCAAATATGCTATGTCCATACCTGGTCAGCAGGGGGGGCAACTTTTTTTGGCAGACTTGCCACAAATTAGCTCCATACCCTCCTCAAGTGCCACTCTGATTCTGTTACCTTACTCAGTCTGCTGCTCAGGTTTCTGTTTCCTGCCCTGAGCTCCTTGATCAAGCTGCTGCTCTGCTTCTGCTCATTGCCTTATCTGCCACTGCTGCCTGTTCCCTGCCCAATCTGCCGTGTGCTACTTGTGGCACCTGTGCCTTAGGTTGGCCACCCCTGCCATATGACATATGGGAGAAGTGCTTTTATGTTTTAAAGCAAAATACTCCATGTAGAAAAACATTTGACTTCCCCAGGCTTGAAAAGAGTAATTTTGTCCAAGTCAGAAAATCAGTGCAACTGTTCCTTATTTAAATATTAATAAAATGCAGTTCCTTTAGACCAATGGTGCTCTAACTTCCCTGAGCAGGTCGGAGGGGTAGTGCTTGGTTCAGCCACAAGCCAGTTAGTGATTCCAGTCCAGTGCCCAGGACCAGAATGGTGGGCACCATATGGTCATGTGGAGGAAGGCAGGGGAGCAGCCCAGTCTGACCCCAGCCCCATAGCAGGGAAGCATGCCCCAGGAGGCATGTGGCAGGGGAGAGGTATGTGACCCAGCTGCGGGGACATGAAGGGGGCATGGTTCAGCTCCGTGGAGGGGAGAGGTCTTGACCCAGACCTGTGCAGGGGGAAAGGGGCATGGCCTGGCCCTAACCAGCTCCCTGGGGTAAAAAGGACTGTGGCTCAGGCTTGTGGGAAGGGAGAGGACATAGCCTGGCCCCAGCGTGGTCCTGCTGAGGCGTGGGGCACCGCCTGGCTCTGACAAGGTACTTGGAGCTTGGGAATTTGGTGGGAGGAAGGTGGCTATATTAATGGCTGCTGCTCTGCCACCACCAAATCCCTCCCCTCCCCCCCAGGTGGGGAACCCTGTAGACCAGATGCCATAGCTCTGCAGGCTGCAGATTGAGCACCCCCCATTTAGATGGATCAACTAAGTTTAAGAGACATCCTGCAAGTTTAGGATATAGTTACAGTAACCAAACAAAAAATAAATAAGATGCATGTATTCCTGCCTAACCATTTTAATTAAACCATTAAAATTAATTTTATCGGTAATAGAATATATTTGCATAAGGAAACCCCACAAAGACAGTGGCTGAAAACATAGAAAAGAGGTCAGGCATCTTCTGTTTGAATATCATTAGGGGAAATTACTTAACATTTTTTACCAGTGGAATGCCTAAAGTAACTAAAGTATTTTCAAATAGCAGCAGATACATTCTGGTGGGAATATGGAGTGAAAGGAATGTTTTTATATATATATATATATATGTGTGTGTGTGTGTGTGTGTGTGGTAGATATGTCCTTCCTGGAAGTTTCTAGTCCAGAATTAGAAGACGACTGGGGCTGCTTCTTAAGCATAACATATTTTAGCATGATATTCCCCTTCTGAAATGGCTCCAAATGTGCATGCATCAGTGGAAGCCAGCTCTTTTGGCAGGCTTGCTACAGATTAGCCCCATACCCTCCCTTTTCCCTTACCCACTCCGATCCCCTTTCCTTACCCAATCTGTTGTTCAGCTTTCTGCTTCCTGCCCTGTGCTCCCTTAGGGCAGGTATTATTAGGCATCCTTGGAAGAGAGACCTCTTCCAGTAGTAGTGAATAGTATTAGCAAGCTACTGACACAGATTCTAGTAGCAGCAAACTTGATCTTCCTTTAGTGATGGAGGGGAAAAAAATGGAACCTTAGTTTCTTTGCACAGTAATCTAGAGCAGAAGTTCACAAACTCTTCCTTACTGCATACCCCATTCCAGATTTACCAGCTGCCTGCATAGCCCTATCAGCATAGGTTTTATATTTTAATCCCTTAAATGCCAATTATTATAATGAGAATTAAATCTACCATTACACAATTTATCCTGTGTACCCCCCCAAGATACCTTGCATACCCCCAGGGGTATTTATACCACAGTTTGGGATCCCCTGATTTAGAGCATAAGATGTCTGCTAGAGAAGCTCATTCCTAAAACTAGGTAGATCACACAAGGAAAATATGTAGACATACTGCTGCCTTCTATTATAGCTGGATAAAGAAAACTAAATAGAAAGGACTGCATAGATTTAGTTTTAGTTTATTTTGTTTTCTTTACTCCTGAGGATGGGAACTAAGATCCAAAATGCTTGAGGTCTCTGAGAGCAAAATGTCTTAAATAGGTATCTTCTTTAATATATTGCGAATACATTAACTGTTTAAATACTACTGTAGTTTTGCAGATTTGATCACATAAATGTATCTAATGAAAACAGTTGTATATAAAAACATATTTGGGTTTTTAATATTTGTGCTATAGTAGCACCTACAGACCTATTGTGATGGGCATTATATAAATCGGGGGCAGGCAAAATATGGCCTGTGGGCCAGGTCTGGTCTGCCAGGTACTTTTATCCAGCCCACAGCACCCACCCACTGTACCCTGCCCAGCCCTTCTGCCCATGAAGGTTGGAGTGATGCACAATAGGGGAGCTTCGTGGACAGCTAAAATACCAGCTTGGATATGGTATATGGCTCCTGTCTGTTCCTGATTCTTTTTATTTATTTTTTTTGCCACTCAGATCCCTGAGAGATACAAAAAATTTGCTGAATATAAATGTCAGCTATCCATCAGCTAAAGTCAGCTTTAGACTTTAGGAAGGCCTTTGACTTGGTGTCCCATGAGGCTGTCAAGGTAAAACTAGAGAACCATGGCCTCAACAATTCCACAGTCAGATGGGTGGGAAACTGGCTGTGGGGTCGCACCCAGAGAGTACCAATAGATGGATCTGTGTCAACCTGCCGGAAGGTAGCCAGTGGTGTTCCCTAGGGTTTGATACTTGGACCAGTGCTTTTCAACATCATCTTCATCAGTGATCTGGATGTTGAGGTAAAAAGCACATTGGCAAAGTTCATCAATGATACTAAGCTGTGGGGAAGTATGGCCATGCATCAGGGTAGGCTAATGATCCAGGTGGACCTAGACACAGTAGTTAGATGGGCAGCAGAGCAAACAATACACTGGTGTGCATCAACCAATGCATCTCAAGCAAAACTATGGAAGTTATTCTCCTGCTCTGCTCAACATTGGTGAGGCTGCAGCTGGAGAACTGCATCCAGTTCTGGGCGCCACACTTCAAGAAGGTTGTGGAGAAGCTTGAGAGAGTCCAGAGAAGAGCCACTCATATGATTAGAGGCCTGAAGAGCAAGCCATACTTGGAATGGCTGACAGATATGGTACTGTTCAGCCTAGAAAAGAGAAGACCTCAGGGGCTGGGGGATTTGGTGGCAGCTTACAAATATATCAAGGGTGAGCATCAGGGGCCAGGCAAACAACTATTCACCAAAGAACCCCAGGGGAAAACCAGGAGCAACGGTCATAAACTCCTAGAAGAAGGTTTCAGACTGGATATAAGGAAAACTTCTTCACAGTTCATGTGACCAGACTCTGGAACGGACTCCCAGCAGGGGTGGTGCAGACGCCTACCCTGGAGATCTTCAAAAGGAGACTGGACACACACCTTGTTGGGGTTATTTGACTCCAGCAGTCTTTCCTGCCCAGAGCAGGGTGCTGGACCTGATGATCTCATGAGGTCCCTTCCAGCCTTGAACTTCTGTGAATCCTTTGCATTGAAAAATATGAAGAAAAATTGTACTAAAATTATTTGGAAATGGTTTAAAATATCAATTGCATATTAAAATTTCAGTTCATGTTATGATAAATTTATATCAGCTTCTGGAAAAATTAAACCTTAGACCTAAATCTTTTAATAGTCCCCAAAGATACTAGCATATATTACAAATGGATACAAATTATATTCTGATAGATCTGTAATTGCATGACCTCTATACATTACCAGATATGTTGTATAAGGGGGAGCTGGGGATTCCTTGTTACTTTAAGAATGGCCAACAGCTGCAGGGAGCCCCAGGTGCAGCCAGGAGAGGCCAGTTCGCAGGGGACTGATAGGCTCCAGGCACCCAGTGCAGAACAAAAGCTTCAGCAATGAGGCAGAGTGGCCTTGGGCAACAGAATACTTATTGCAGTGCTGGTAGCACAGCAGTAGTACTGTAGGACTGTGTTCAGCCTGAAAAAGAGGGTAACTGCTACGGTAGTTTGGCTGGTCTGTGAACTTGATTGAGCACACCTGCAGTGGACCAGAGGAAGGCACATGACTTGCAGGAGTGTGGCTTGGTGGATATATAACCCAGGCTGAGTCTGGAGAGGCAGGCTGGACCTGTAAGCTGTGAAGGATGGAGCTCTCTGTAGGAGTGACTGAGGCTGAGAGACTTCTGGGGGATCCTCACTGCCCTGCTGACTTCAAGTAAGGAGCTGGGGGTCTACCAAGAGCCAAACTGTGTTGGGTAGCCCAAGCACTTCTAGTTTGAGTTGGAGCCAGAGGGATTAACTTTTCATTGTAGTTCTGACCGGTGGGCCAGGTTGGGACTAGTGAAGGGAGGTATAGGTCCCAATAGTTCCAGAAAAGCACAAGGAACCTTGAGCCTGCCAGGGTGGGGACAAATTATAGCAAAGCCCAGGAGGAGTAGAAATTGGAGACAACCATATATTGAACTGAGGCTGCAAGCCTACTGGGACTCTTATTACACAGAGGCTGGAGAGGGCCGTATATCACAGTAGTGCCTAGGCCCATTAGAATGTTAACAGAGAACTATGAGGCATGGGCGTGGCTAGAGGGGAGGTCAGGGGCCTGTGAAATTGTCCCATAAGGCTCATGTTGCTAATGCATTGACCAACAACAGACCAGAAGTCACTCTGGGGCCTGGGCAGCCTCCCTTTTCCCAAATTAAATAATTCCAGCCAGGTGTGGCAGGTGAGAGAGCAGAGGTAAGATTAGGCAACCAGAGCAGAGCAGGAGCTACTCAGTCAACGAGGGGCATCACCACCACACCTGAGGACAAAGACTGTTACATATTGCAATAAGACTGTTTTTTACTAAAAAAGTAAACTTTTTTCATGCTTCATGGGAGTATCAAAACAATTCTATATCTTTTTATGGTACCTGTTAAAATGTGATTAATAGTTTCATAACATTTTGGTGTCTAAGTAGTGTATATTTTTATGTATGGCAGCCTCATTTATATATGGATTCATATGTTAAAATATTGAATACCGTATTTACCCAAATAGAAGACAATCCTGATTTTAAAATGACCCCCCCAATAATTAGATTCTATATATATAGACATTTTATAAATTTGTTATAATTCTCCAGGTATAGAATCTAATTACTGGAAGTTTGCCTTGTATTTGTCCCCTTCCCTCTGCTATAGCAGGGAAAATAAATCTGGAGGGTTGGATAGCTCCTTTGCCCCTGATCCCCATTCACTTCTTTCCCCTCCTGTCCTTACTCCCCTTCTGTACTGTTAGACCCTGCTCTCCCTAAGAACGTGGAAGTAAGGAGCAAATTTGAAAACAATAACCTTAAAATCAAACACAGCTACCACACAGATCACTGGGCTGGGGCCCACCAGAATCAGTAGCATTTCATGCCCTCTCTCAGCTCGGTACATATGATTAGTTTGGCCACACCTCTATGCTGACCCCAAAGCTCAGCACTACTCAGTATGTGTGTATACTCCAGATGTACCTCCTCCCCCTAGCACCCCAAAGGATCAGTGAACTAATTAGCCCGCACTCATGCCTGGAATTGGGCGTTCTTATCACAAGTCTCGGGATGCTCCAAAAATTTACGTGCAGAGACACAGGGCTGCCTGGTCCCACTTCACCTTGGAGCGCGGGGCCACGCTAATTATATGTGCCAGGCTGAGAGGGGCTGACAGAGGGATTTGGGGTATGCAGTGTTGTGGCTCACCATGATTTGAAAGTCAGCAGTGAGGGGGGCTGTGCTTAATGGTCACTAACATGTGTCTTATTCAGATGGGTTGCATTAACTTATCCTTGTGGTAGGTTCCCATCAGCATTGAAAACCTGATCAATGCTTTAAAGGCTGAGAAAGGAATCAATGGATTGTTGAGGTGTAAGGAAAGGTAGAGGGAGATCCAAAGCTGAAAACAGTGGCATTGGTGGCAAGTAACTATGAGGTGGAAAGAGAAATGAAGAGTGGGAAAGAAGGGCCAGAGATGGATAGAGTGGACAACAGTGGAGAAGCAGGGACAGTGTTGTCACTGGATTTATGACCCAGATACCTTGTTCCATGTCAACCCAAACCCGCAGACTGACCACAACCTCTCGGTTTGATAATAGGCAAATGTTATTGATATTATACAGTGATACAACTGTCCACATTATTCTTATATGCTATATCTACTAGTCCCAGGGTTCACAGAGTCAAGGTACATCTGGCTGGTATGCGAACTTCACTTTGAGGTTCTCTTGAATGTCAGATGTCAGCAGCCCAGTGGGGTGCATGAGACAGGCTGGTGGTGTACCCTCCGTCTGTGGTGGCCCAGGTTCCCCTCTTGAGAACCCTTTGCTGCTCTGAAATCCCTCGTTTTGTATCTTTTCTCCCCCTCTGACTTTTCGTCTCTGGGCATCATTAATTGGTCTCCCTGTGGTCATCATACTGTCCATGTTCGTCCTGCGAGCATATTCCTTGATTTCTCAAACTCCTCAAATGCACACATCTTAATTTGGTTCTTTCCCTGGTCCTCCTAATTTGGACTCTTTTACCAAAACCAGAAATCCCAAGGGCTCTGCAGTGCGCACTGTGACGTGGCCAACACAGCAGAGTCCCTTATCTCATGTTATGTGGTACATGTCTTCAGTTTCCCAGCCTGTGTGTTTGCTGCCTTCAGACACGGTGGGCCTTGAAGGAAACTGTCACAGACAGGCTTTTAGAAGTCAGTTAACCTTTGTCATTCCCCTGGACCATTGTTCTAATGCAGTCTACTTTACCTACAAGCCAATTCCCAAAAGCAACCCTCTAAATACCATTTTTTAGCTATCAACAGAGGTCAGTGAAAGGGGAGGCAGGTGACAGTAGAAGCAGTGATAACGAGAGCAATGACAGAAGTGATGATGACACGAGGAAGACAGGAGCAGAGAGTGGGAGATGGAACAAAGGCTGCAGGAGAAGAGACAGCAGACGAGAAGCAAAGAATGACAGAGGCACAGATAAAGGCAATATTAGTTAGTGATGGGACAGAGAAGGGAATGGAAATGAACAGATACGACTTTTTGGAAAAGGTACTATTTGAGATATTGGCGGTGCAGGCAGAGTACCTAACCAGCTTGATTGAATACCAAAACTGAAAGACCTGGGAATTCATCTGCTGGAATGCAAAAGAGTATGAAACTTTGTGGAAGAAAGATGCAGAGAAAAGTGGAAGGGAAGAATTTAAAATGCTAAAATTCATAGTAGGAGAAAAGTGAAGGGAGAGGGTGATTGTAGTACCCTCATTACTTATACAACAATACTGATAACAGAGGGTGATTGTAGTAGATTTATTGCAGGCAGTAGGCATAGAAAAGTGTATTAAACAATATGTTCAAAAAGTAATGTGGGTAGAGAAAGTGCGGGATAAATATGGTATCTGGATGAGGACGTGATGGGTACGAGTAGTTTTAAAAGTGAATGAGTGTAGCCCAGGTGGGGTGCAGCACCTCCCATCTGTGATCTAGGTGGGGCCGCACTTTATAATGTATTGGTCAATTGAAACAGTGCAACAGTATGGAAAGAAGGAGGACCTTTCTGCATACTGTGTTTCAGGTGTGAAGGAGAGGGGCATAGAGCAGTAGAGTGCCAGGAGTCTCTAAAATGCATTAGTTCTAGGGAGTGAGTCACTTATATTGCAGGTGTTCCAATGCCTATGCAAGTAAGGTCAGATCCCCTGTGAAACAGTGTGAATCAGAAAGGGATAGCAGGGAAGAAGTGGCTGAGAGCAAGGTAGAAATGGTGACCATGACCCTGCAGGGAGGAATGGAGGAGGGGAGAGAGACATCATCAATTGAGGCAGCACAAAAAAAAAAACAGAAGAAGGGGAGAGGAGAGCAGCAGATAGCCCAGATGTGGAGATGGAGGAGGGGAAGAAGGAAAAAACCAAACAAGCAGAAGAAATTGAAGTGAAACAAATGAAAGAGCCTGGGTGAGGGGGGTGGCAGGCGGGGGAGAACGCAGGGGGTGAAAATCAGGAAAAACAAAACTGATAAATAGGGAGGAAAGTGGGCATCAGAGTCAGAGAGCAGCTTTCCACCATTAATGCCCC
>NW_005842157.1:2120628-2123595 GCF_000455745.1 Alligator sinensis | reverse complement strand
TCAGCAGGAGGCAGGAAATGGCAGAGAGGTAGAAGGCTTATTGAATGCAAAAGCAATCAAGCAGCTTGCAAAACCAACCAACATGCAAGTGGGACAGGGGGTGGAGTTGGCTACAGCAAGCAGCAAAGTGCTCTCAGTTAAAGCAAGCACAATAGTACTGATAATAGCATTGATTAATGTCAAGAAAAAGATGGGAAAATATTGAGCTAGTGTTTAAAACAATTAAGGGCAGACATAATCTGTCTACAAGAGTGCAGTATAAACACTTTGAGAAAAGGTGGAGATGAGGACAGTCTTGGTGTCAGGGACAAATGATGATAACCAGGGATCCTGGTTTTCCCTGATTTTAAAAAAATCTCAAATTTTTGGTTAAAACAATAACCAAAATCCACATTTTTCCATGATTTAAATGAAACACCACATTTTATTTATATCTATCTAGATGGATATAAATAGTGATGTTTCATTTTAACCATGGAAAAATGAGGATACACTGGCACATATTCAAGTAGCAAATTTGGTTCTGAGAAAGCGTATGATAGAGTGGATTATTATTTTCTATTTGAAGTGTTAAGGAAAATGGGTTTCCCAGAGAAATTGATAGGATGGACAAGACTGTTATATAGGGAGGCAGAAAGCCAAGTGCCTATAAATGGACATCTGAGCAAAGCCTTTAAAATCCAATCAGGGGTAAGACAAGAGTGCCCATTGTCACCAGTAGTGTTCATATGTGCAATGTAGCTGTTGGCACAAAGAATAAAGAAAGATAAAATTGTAAGTGGGGTAACAATACCAGGAGGGGGACAGGTAAAGTGTGAACTCTATATGGATAACATCAATGTAGTGGCTAGAGACTAATTATAAATTGTAAGGGTACTAAAACATACAACAGAGTATGGTGAAGCAACTGGGGCTAGATTAAACTAAATGAAAAGCACTATAATGGTAGTGGGAAACTGGAGGGACCTAAAGAAGCTTGGGCTACAATTAGTGGAGGGAAAAATCTAAGCTTTAGGGATCCCAGTTCATAGATTCATAGATGTTAGGGTTGGAAGGGACCTCAATAGATCATCGAGTCCGACCCCCTGCATAGGCAGGAAAGAGGGCTGGGTTTAGATGACCCCAGCTAAACCCCAGCAAACTTGTCACACGATAGGCCACTTAAAGCCCTCTGCAGCCATGCACGCATGTCATGGCACGGCTGTAGAGCGTTTGCAGGGGGTCAGTCATGTGACAAATGTCACTTCTGTCTGCACCCAATATTCTTGGGAAGTCTACCTACATATTTAATAGGTCGATTAAAAAAAAATGTTCCTTTGGAATATCTTCCTAAGCTCTCTGTACCTTCTGGGTAATGACGACTCTTCCCTTGTGAATGATCTTTTTAAGGAAATAGTGTGGGGACATTGAGGGTACAAGAATTACTATGTTTGTAGACGGGAAGGACACTGACCTTTGCTGGCAAAGTGGTGCCAGTTAAGGTGGTGCTACTGCCAATCATTTTGTACATGAGAATTGTGATTCCACTGTCATGGTAGCAGTTAGTAAAATTAAAAGGGGAAATGCATGTTCTGTTGGAAAGCGAAAAGAGAAAGGTAAGCCAGAATGAAACTTTATAAAACAAGAGGGATGGGGGGTGCTGGACATAGGTTTGTTCGTTCATAGTGGGGTTTGTAAAGCAGCAACAGAGAGGGAAGGGAAAGCAGCATGCTTTAGCCAATTGTTGTCAGGTACGATGTTGAGAAGATGAGGAATGTGTGAGGGTTCTTGGAAGAAGCCATGAATGTGGCAGTCTCCACTTTATTACATAGGAATAACAAGTTTTATAAGAATGTACAACATAGGAGAGGTGGGGCTGGAGTTCCTGAAAGATTGCAAGAAGATAGCAAAAATTGAGAGAGAGAGGATGACATCAGTGGGAAAGTTTACAGAAGGACAAGTGAAGAAGGTGTGGAGGGAGGTGGATGACAAATGACAAAGTGGAGCATGCTGATCTGGTGTGGCTGATTATATGAATATGTTGCCAGTACAACATAGATGGAGTGTGGTGAGAACAGCAGTGTCCAAGAGAGAGGTGCAGGGATGAAGAAATAGTGGGGCCTGTTTTGGGACTGTATATATCCAAAGGTTGTGTGGGAAAGGATACGTTGTTTTTTGAGTGTCACAAAAATAAGCTTTAACAAAAAAGATGGTATTGTATGGGCTCATACCAAAGGAAACAATATTGAGGGCACTGTTAGCAAATGTTAAAACCAGTATATGGAAAGTAAGAAACCTCTGGGATTTTAAGGGGTTAGGTTTCGCTAAAAGAGAAGCTGGGGCTGCATGAACTGAAATACTGCATGAATCAGGACAAGGAAGAGGTAGAAGTAGAGACAGAGAAGAGGTGAAGGAAAAAGGACTGGACACACTTGTTTTACTGAACCAACAGAAAGGACTGATGGCGGGGTAGAAAGTTTCAGGTGGTTACTGAGGTAATAAGTTGGGGGGTTTTTTAATAATATTTTTAGAGGGAAGTTAATTGGTATTTGTGCGGGCCGCCTCCCGATCCCATCCTCGTTGCCATGTGCGAGCCGGGAGCGATATGCGGACCCGTCTTTGCGCACGCAGGCTGTGGCCAGCAGCCCAGGCACGCAGGGTCAGAGGAAACAGTGCGGCGGTAAGGTACGCACGGGCTAGAATTAGTCACAGACGCGTAGTGGTTGATTCAAAGATTATTTACTTACACCCAAGATGGTCGCGGTGTAGGCTGGACAGTTTCCAGGTTCAGCTCCGCTTAAATCCTCGTTGGAGGACTACAACAAACTCGGTTCTTGGGCCCCGGAGTTGTTAAGGCTCCGCAGGTTCGGCAATTTTTTTCCCACGGAGTTGTCGAAGCTCCGTGGGTTTGGTTCAGCTCTCTGGCCCCGGAGTTGTTAAGGCTCCGTGGGTTCGGATCTTGAGTATATAGGGAGTTGTCGAAGCTCC
>NW_005842157.1:2105296-2120601 GCF_000455745.1 Alligator sinensis | reverse complement strand
AGGCCAGAGGTTGTTTAGACCTCTGTTGCCTTCTTAAGAAATGCGTTGGGTTCGTAAGGATCCGCAGCGCTTAGAGATCTTCACGCTCTCCCTCTCGGACTCCAATTGCTTTCTCTCCAACTTGGGCGGAAACCACCCAAGCTCTTTATACGGCTAGCAAGCCAATTGCTAGCCGCCACGTGTGCATAATTTAACACAAGCCAATAATGGGGCTCAAATTAAAATACAAATGGCGGGAACTCCTTTGCACCGTGCATTTCTGAGATGCAAAAGAAATGCACCATGCAAAGAAAGCTACGAATTGGCAGGAAATTCTCCGTTGCACCGGGGTTTTCCTCTGCAGCAGAAAACTCCACTGTGCAAAGAAGCTGCAATTTAGCGGGAACATAATTTAGCAGTGCCGAAGCGCACACAAAACAAAAACTCACAACTTTGGGTTGTGACAGTACTCATGGGGTTCTGTATGAAAAAATAGAGTTCTGTAAGGGTTTTTTTGTGGGAAATTGTTGTATGTTGTTTAAGGGTGTAATATTTAGTTTTATGATTTTGACATATTGTTGTTTTGCAATATGAAATCTTGATAAAACAAAGATGCTCAGTATGTGAAGCTTTGTAAGTGTCAAGCAATGTGTGTGTTTAATAAAATTTGTAATAAAAAAGGTTCCCTAGCCCACTAGCCTGTCTTTGTGGTAGGTTCCCATCAGTCTTGTGGTGATGGGGGACTGTTTTCTCACTTTCCCCTAACTGCGCCTCAGCCTTTTGACTAGGAGCAAGCACGATTAGGAGGCATCTGAACTCCAAGGCTTCCAGTCCTGGGGCTTCCGCATAGGATACCCCCCAAAAAAGTTCCCATCAGCATATTTGCCTAATGGAGGCGGTGTGTTTTATAGTCATGCTCGCAGTGGTGGCTGCATTTAAGATAGTGTAATTAGTGAGATTTCCTTGTAAACGGTTATAAGATGAGGGGCTTTTCCCCCCATACCAATTGGGGAGAAAGCATCCAAGTAAATACAGTCATTTATTTGAAAACAAAATGCACATCAAAAATTATATTGCTGGCTCCATTTGAGAAGTGTGTAAAAGTTTGACTCCCATGTTTAAACTCAAATTGCTATAGCGGTGTTATATTTTACCCAGTTCATTGAAAGGCATCACAAATTTCTTAAATAGAGTCCACATCCTAAGCTCTCATGGTTGAGTGGACTAATAGTCCACTTACTCTAGCTCTTCCACAAATTACTTCCATTTGTGCTAAGAACAGATTCCTCTAACTACGGTAAGCTTCACATAACTGCATGCTGTATGCCCAGACTATTACTTTTCATTGCTAATATTAATAGTTCGGTCCCACTTCGGCTGACACTTAGAAACTCCGCACACTCTCAACTAAAAGCTAGATTTCCTACACATGAAACACATTGCACACTGCACAAAATGCTGCTTTTATATATTTAATAGAGTATTTTAACTTGGCCTCCATTGTAGTCAGTGTGTTTAGAATTTCTCTCAATAGCTTTCTGTTAGCTAAGTGTTGAGTATGATGTGGGTACTATCAAATATCTCTCAGTATTTCCACATAAATTTCAGTGCAGTTTATCTGTTTGCAAGCACTATCTCTTTACCCTTTTCCTCAATTCTTTAGGATCACTGACATGCCAATATAGCTTTAGGATCCCCTCCCCCAATATATCTTACCAACAGCTGCAGAACAGCTGCAATTATGTTCTTGAACCACTAGCCTCCTATGGCTGAAGCATGTGTATACTTGCAGCTGTCGCTGCTGTCTACTATGTGTTTTTCTGTCATTTTTTGTTTTGTGACTGGGATTTTAGTTCATTAATATCAGTAGACATATTATATCAAAAACCCAAACTTGAATTCTGATGCTGTGATAGTCAATATAACTTTTAAATTATTCAAAAACATATTAAGTACTGCTTCCCACAGCACTAGAGAGACCTCAAAATCCATTAATGCTAAAGTTAATTGCTTACGTCTATATAATATATTGAATAAATATATTCAATGTTCTGTTACCAAACTTTTTAGGTACTTATATTTTGAAAACATTGGCTTTGCTCACAGTCAGTGCTAGTTTTACATTGGTGTGTAATGCACATCACTATCCTCATGTCTTGATGCATGTTGCTTTCATTAGTGCTTGAAACCAAGTAAATAAAGGGGCTGATGTTTATGATTGAGCCTCTGCTTCTTTTGCTGTATTCTTTTTGGACTAAAACTCTTTGGCTGTTTTGTGGGTTTTCCATGTTGCTGACATGGCTGGAAATATAAAAGCACCTTGTTCTATTTTACAACTTCAAATGTCACTGAAGGTTCTCTTTACTTGTATTGGCTGCTGTTCCAGGCATGTACCTGAGACCTCAGTTTCTAATCTGTGATTCTTGGGGGTAGGGATGGGTTTTGGTAGCCTGTTGCTCTCAGTCGTGAGCTTTGAACTGTGAAAGAAATGGGGAAAATATCTCTGTTTATGTTTACTGGGAAGCTGGCCAAGCAGACGTGGGAAGAAAAGGCCTTTGTAGAAATTTTGAAATGGGTAGATAAAGATTTTTTTTTTCAATTTTAGTTTCTGGCGAAGCAAAAGCAAAATTACTTTTACTAGATGCTCAAAGTTATACAGTTTGCTGAATAATTCTGTTCTATTTCTTACTTTAGATGGAGCCAATCTTTTTGGCATGCATGCCACAAATTAGCCCTGTCCCCTCCTGGAGAGCCACTCTGATCCTCCTACCCCTACTTGATTAGCTTCCTTCCCTGTTCTCCCTGTTGCATCTGCTGCACTGCTTGTTGCTGCTTGTCCTGTCTGCTGCTGTTACCTGTCTGCTCCCCAGTCTGCTGCATGCCACATTCAAAGGCTGCCAATACCACAGGCTGGCCACCCTGTACAACTCTAACAAAGTTTCCTTTGGCCAGGAATGGTACAATAATGAGCGTAAAACCCACAAAAGCCTGACAGGCTGCTGTACTTGGGCTGTTTTAGAAATTCTGCTATAAATCTTGAGTGAGTAAATAACCTTTCCTTTCTTTTCAGTGGCAATGCGTAGAGGGTGCACATGCACGCCCTGTGCATGGCGGTACACCCCCTGCAAAAAGGCCCCACTGACACTGTCGGTGGCGCCTGCGGGCAGTCTGCGATCACCCCCGGACGCCACAGCCAGCAGCACCTGTGGGTGGTCGCCGACCCCTGCTTGGCACTCGCCATCCCCACCCTCTGCCGCCGACAGTGCCGGTGGCATCTGCAGGAGCTCCCTGCTCGCCACTGCCAGGCACCTGCTGCCACCGGCGCAGCCGTGCCCCCCCCCCAGCCACCAGGGGCACGTGCTGTTCATGTTCCTTTTACATGTCCTTCTGTGGCAGTATTTAGCGGAATTCACAAACTCATTGGCATCAGTCAGGGCTGTGCCATGAGCACTTCTGCTATGACCTCAAACTTGCTTCCTCTGGAATACCAACTGTGCACCTTAGCACCTGCACCATCCCAGCCCCCAGTAAATGACCAAACACATTTGCTGAGGGCAAAAAAACCCAGTAATTCATATTCAGTTAGATTAATTAAATCTAAGTACCTGAAGTGTCTGCAGTTAGATTATTGTGTCCACTGTGTAATATTTTAACAGTGGGGAAAATAATTCCCTCTTGCTTGCATGAACGTGTGCTTTATATGTCACCAATAATGCACAGCTTACATATTTCTTAGATTTATAAAAGCAAAGAAGAGGGTACATATTAAATGCATTATGGACATTGCTTAAAAGTGGGATCAAAAAGTAGCACAGTATATAGTTAAATATAATCCACTACCAACAAACCAGGCAGCTCACATTTGACTCTCCCTCTCTTTGCTCCCATTTAGCAGTTCTTCATCTCTTTTAGTTACTCCCCCATTCCAGATATTTTGGGGGAAGAAATGGGGAGGAAAATGATCTTTGTCATATACCCTGGAGATCATCAGATTCTAGCAGTTCTTGACCTAGCTAGGAACAAATTTCAAAGCTGTGGGGTTGGCACAAAGAAAGTTAGGCAAACTATCCCTTCTCATATGTTCTGAGTGGCACTTCAGCTCAATTCAAACTCTCAAAACCCTGCCGAGGCACTTACGTGATTTTTCAGTATTGTACATGTGCGTGCATGTATAATAATTACATTGTATTGATTCAGCATTAAACAGCATTTTTAATATATAGATATAGATCTATAAATAGATTTTCATGCTTTAACATTTCTGGCTGTTTAATGCTAAATCGATACTGCGTAAGCCAGCCCTATTAAATTGTTGTAATAATATCCCTAAAAAATATTGCACCCCTTTAAATAAATTTGAAGACAGACTTGGATAAATCTGTTTAGTTTACTCTCATCTTCTCAACCCATCACTAGAGGTACTACTTTTTTTTTTAAAAGACTAGATGTGTTTTTTTTTGTTGGAAGAGAGGGGAACAGTTTTACTTTTTAATAATTGACTTCTTGCTTAAAAGTCACTGGAGCAATCAGTCTCTTGTATGAGGGACTTCAGTCTTTCCTCATCTTTTTCTTAGAAAATTTTCACCAAAAAAAATGATTTACCAGTATCTTATAAATCCTGTTTATAAGTCTTTCAGGCCCTTTCAGTTTGAACCTAATCTTCAATGGATTCTCTCAGCTTTGGAAGTTCATCCTTCACTTTTGGATAACTATCTTCTTGTTAGACATCACTTTAGCAAAATGAATGAATGAAAATAAAGCAAGTAGTAAAGATTGATATTTTACTATAGAATTTTCCTTCACCCAGAATTTCTACCAAAGATTCAGTAATATCTGTAATAGTAATTATTATTCAGTAAGATCTGCAGTCTTATCTACTTATTTACTTCAGATGTAAAATATCTCTTTTTAGTCCAAAATAAGTTTATTTTTGCTTCCTTTGTATCTATAAATAACCATTCCTTAAAGATTGTAGCTTGTAAAGTCAATCAGTAAGGTTCTTAATTCCACTTAATGGTGTGTTTGTAATAGTCCCATAATAATAGTTGCATTTATTTTTGTTCAGAAATGTATAAACATGATTAGGAACTAATCTGTTGATGTTAACAAAGTAGCTTGCCTGCCTATTTTATTTTATTTTTTAAATGTTTATCGTGTAGCTTTTTTAAGATTTAGTTATGGGTATCAGGTTTGGTTTGGTTTGGTTTGGTTTTCTTTCCTTCCAACCAGTTGAAAGAGGACTATATCTAGTAGGTTCTTCATTTCAAGTCCTTACATATCATGCATCTGATGTTAATGTGGTTTGTCATTGCAAAAACACAACTGTTTGCATCACCTATTGGCCAGAGGACTCTTATGAATATATTTACAATATATTGTTAAATATTTATGAAAGGTGACCTGTTTTTCATTTAAAATAACTATTATAAACCTCACTGGAATTAGTAATGTCACTATACAAGCATGTTTAGACCTGTTGTTATACATTGCCTTAGCTTCTTTGCTCTCACATTCTGTGTTCTGAGTGATTTTCATTTTGAAACTTTCAATATCATTACCTCAGGTCTCAAACAATTCCCCCAGTTGGCATAATGGATTGCATATATAAGGTGTAATTACATAGGTGAGGAAATGGGGAGCTGGGGAACCTGCAGATTTGAAAAGTTATTTGTTTGTTATGGGAAGATTATTCTGCTGCTCTAAAAATAACTAGAATTTCCAGTATTAATGGTACTGTTTTAAGAATTATATTGTCATACTGTATGATGGTAACAATTCCGAGCATGTTACTATGAGATTACAATTCAGTTGTACAAAACTGAGAAGTTTTAAAAATTGCTTTATAAGAATAACTTGTAAAATCTGTTTGTTTTTTTTTCCTTTTTTTCTTTGCTTTTGCTTTTTCTTTTTCTTTCTCTACTGCTTCATCTGAAGTCTCCTACCAAATGGTTTTGGAAACTGGTTCCTGTAAGTTTGCCCAACTGCTTCACTTTGATCAAATAGCTTAATTTGAGAATGGCTTTGTCCATGTCACGCTGATATAATCATTCATTCCATTTATCCTGATTAGATTTCATTACAGTGGATTGCTGTTCAAAGAGAACATATAGTTTAGAATCCAGTTTTACAAGGTAATTTGGGGGGAACAATGTAAGGTATGTTGTTAGATCTCAGAAATTATTTGGGAAACTGTGCACCTGATGTGGATATGTTTTATATCTTAGGGTGTAGTAGGCTGCCTCCTCAAACTTTAGCTCAGCATATAAAGCATTTTTACTCTAGTGGGTTAGTCTTCCTTGTTCATGGGTAAACTTCCATTTAGTACGTGCTGTAGCCATCCCTGGAAGGGAAAACACACTTTTTTATTGTTGTTAGGAAGTTGCACTAGAACTTTTCAGACCTTCATTAACAACATGCAGTTGCCACATACTCCATTTGCTCTAGTTTAGCTCAGTTTTCTATTAAATATATGTATTTAGGGTGGCAAAAGATGATCATACATATACATTATCTCGGAAAAATTCTATAGTTTAGTTTAAAAGAGTCTGCACTTAATACCTCAGTCAGTTTCTCTTCTGCCTCTTCTGAAGATGATTGTCATTTTCCTTTATTATATGATGGTAGCTTGCACCTAAAGTGTGTGCAGTTAGATTGTGTCCGCTTGACTGTCATATTTTAACAGTAGGGGGAAATAAGCCCTTCCTGCTTGCATGAATATGTTCTTTATATGTGAACTAAATCTTGAAGTATTCAAGTAAATGCAATATCAGACACCTAATTTTGTTCTGAAGAGGTTACTTCTGAAGTAAGTTCAAAGAGGTACTTATAATCTACCTTCAGTCCAAAGATTACCCTGTAGCACACTACCGGTCCCTCAGATGGCTTTTTATGTTAGTTAGAAGATTGTGTGTGTGTTTATGAGAATAAAAAAATGAGCTGGGCAGCTGCTTCACAAATTCTGTTTCTAGTGGATCCAACTCAAATCCAGAAGAATCTTTCAGCTGCATGCAATTTCACTGTACTCTTCACTTCCTTTATTGTGATCTACATCTATTGAAACAGAGAATGTGTAGTCTGGATAGAATAGTATCTTTTCAGTTTTGTTTGAAAATTGAGAGGGCCATATGACCAAGAAAGGAAAGAAAAAGACAGTCCTGTGTGGTCACCACCAGACTACAAAAATAAAATACATTTCCTTTCATGTTACATATTGTACTTTAAACAAGAGTAGTAGTAAAAGAACAATAAAGTATTTATTTACTGATGATCTTCCCACAGTATATGAGGGTTTGTCATTACTACATTGTTATCTTGAACTATGACTTGAGTTTTACCTTTTAACTTTATTGTTGTAAGTACTCAAAAAATTGAAGCTCAAGTTAAGTGATTTAAATTCATGTTAGCTGTTCTGTCAGGAGCACAGGTTGAAGCTGAAGGGCTACAGATTAAAGCTTTTAATTCAGCAGGGGAATTGCTACAAATAATCAACTGCTAATACAATCAGTCTGTTAATGTCATAATTCTGTGCAGCTAGCAGGTTACTATCATTCACTAGGCCAGGTCAAGTAGAGTAACTTGAATGTGACAACTTTTAATTACAGTAATGAATACAAGTCCCTAGAAATGTTGTACACATTCAGTGCTGTTATTAAACGCAGTGCTGTAACAGTTATGTGATTAAACATACTATATGCCTGTTAATGTGTACTTTATCATTATGGTCATGTTAATTGCCACATTTTGCAAAAGCCTTTATAAAAGTTCTTCAAAATTTCAACATAGCATAGAATCATAGAAAAGATAGGGATGGAAGGGGCCACTGGAGGTGACCCTGTCCAACCCTCTGCTCAAGGCAGACTCCTCCATATTCAAACTATTCTACAAAATTCCTTATCTAACCTATTGCTAAATCTACACAGTCAACCCAACTACCAGGCACGTTGCCCAAAAACAGCTAAATAACCCTAACCTGCCGGAATCGGTGTACTTTCATTGCAAGTTTTCTTAAAACACACTCAAAAGATCCAAGGAAGAGGGCTGTTTTCTCTGTTTGAAGAAGGAAAAATCCCCACAGTATGTACCAGTGTGATCATGAAGTAAAATTCCTTTGTGATCCAAAATGTGGTGATTAGGCTAGCCAGGAACCTCCAGACTTAATCCCAGCAGGAGCATTGGCACACCCTGGTCAAAAAACTCCCAATTTGGCTACAGCCAACACCAAATGTTTTTCTGAGGAGGGAAGGGGGGTAAGAAACAGCCTGAAACCTGTAGCAACAAGAATGGAAAAAAATCCTTCCTGACAGGCATGTGGCAACCAGGAAATCCTAGAAGCATGGGAAGAAACCAGCCACTCTCCATTCTGGTATTCAACCTGAAGACAGTAAACATAACTTTATATATCACACTCTCTAATTCAGGGGTATGCAAAATATGGCCCACAGGCTGGATCCAGCCCACCAACTGCTTGGATCCAGCCTGTGGTTGCATCTGCGGCACTGCATGTGGGACCGAGCCCCACCCTCCTCCACTGGAGCAGTCTCTGCCTGCTGGCCCAGGCCCCATCCAGTGTGTGCAGTTTCCAGTCGTTAGGCTTTTCCTGGTGCTACTCTGGTCCCCTTGCCTGCAGCAGGATCTGCCCAGCTGAGCATGGTCCTCCCCAATATCTACCTCTTCTGCAGCTCAGAGTTTTTCTCATCTCCCAGTGATTTTAGGGGAGAAGTGGGTGTTCCCGTACTTCCAACAGTTGCTCTCCAGGCATAGATAGCTACTCCTAGTTCATATATGACTAATACTCATGCAGCCTCTTATTAAAAACCTCCAATGATGGTGATTCTACAACTTCATTAGGCAGTAGGCCCGTGCGAAGCTTTGGTAGCCGATTTGATTCTGAGGAGATTTGGAAGCCGAATCTCCGAATCCAGATCGAATCGGGAGACCCACTAAAAGCTCTGAATTGAATCAGAAGCCTTCAAATTGATTTGGGGAGATTTGGAAGGCTTGCAGCAAACAGAAACTGAGAAGAGAGGGGGCATGGGGTGACCATGGGCATGAATAGGCACTCTGGGAGCGGTCGATCGGGTGGTATTCAGTCTCAGTAACTTGTCTCTGGCTTTGATTATCTCAGACCAGAGACTTTGTTGCACTGACAGTAGAGTTCAAGGAGCTCCTGGTGCTGGTATTGATTTCTTCCTTTCATCAGTGTGCGGTTTGTAGGTGTTAATCACAGCTCGTTACCTTTTTATCACAGCAGGCCCAGTCATAGGCAGGTAAGTTTCTTTTAATCGGGTTGGGGAAGGAGGGGGGAGGCAGATCGAGAGTGGCATAAGGGCAAGGCAAATCATTCACTCCTGCCCCTCTCCCTCCTGCATTGTGGGGATTGCCCTACAACCTAGCCCAGCCAGGACCCCGTTCACGGTGCATCGGGCCCTGGCCAGGCTGGGTTGTGGGGCATTTGGAGCCCAGTGATTCCTCCAGAGGCAGCACAGCACCAGGGAGCAAAGAGGGGTGGGGGCATGTGGGACAGTCTTTGCACAGGGCAGGCCGCAGGTGGGCTCAGCCTCTGCTCCCTGCATCTGCGCCTTGCTGTCACCGCTGCTTTGAATGTGGCATGGTGCAGTGCCTCACTGCCTAGCCTACACAGCAGCAGGACAAACATGCCACCCCCCCCACTTTCAAAGCAGTGGTGGTAGCGACACGTGGACGCAGGGAGCAGAGGCTGAGGCCATCTGCTGCCCACCCCTGCCCTGTGCAAAGCTCTGGGGCCTACGAGCCTCTCCCCCTTCGCTCCCCAGTGCTGTGCCACCTCTGGAGGAGCTGCTGGGCTCTCGTTGCCCCTCGACCCAGCTTGGCCAGGCCCTGATTCACCATGAATGGGGACCCGACTGGTGCGGGTTGTGAGGCAATTAGAGCCCAGCAGCTCCTCCAGGGCATAGTGCAGGAGAGACGAGAAGGGGGAATGTCCCCACCCTCCCCCAGCTCCCCTGCGGTGTGCGCACTGGCAGAAGCTGCCTGCCCATGTTGCTGGAGGAGCCGCCAGGCTCCAAATGGGGCCCTGGCTAGGCCAGATCATGGGACAATCAGAGCCCAGCGGCTCCTCCAGAGGTGGTGCAGCACTGGGGAGCCAAGCAGCAGCAGCGAGCCACGGACACAAGAAGCAGAGGCTGAGCCCAGCTCCGAATCTCTGAATTGGTGCCGAATCTCCGAATCTGAATCAGGACAGTGATTCGAATCACCAAATCGAATTACTGTCCCTCTGAATTGGCCGAATCCGAATCCAAATTGAATACTTGCTGCTTCGCGCAGGCCTACTAGCCTGTTTCACTGCCTCACTGTTCTAACAGTGAAGAAGTTTTTCTTGATTGCAGTAAAACAGGTTTAGATTGGATATTTCAAGCCATTGATTTGTGTCCTGCTCTCTGCAGCAACAGAGAAATACCTTCATGTTTTTGAAGATTGCCTTCATGTCCCTTAATCACTCTTTCAGCAAACTGAACACGACTGTTTCTTTCAACCTTTCATCATACAGCTTGCCTTCCAAGCCCTCTATCATGTGCCACCTGCCTGTGGACCCTCAAGTTACATTACGGCCACTTAGAGAGGGACACTGATGTTCCAAAAGGAAGTCCATCACATTTTCACCAAAGTCTTATGATCACAAAATACAGCCTTCAGTATTAAAGTGTGGCATGAGGAAATTCTTAGAGCTCCAATAAGTAGCCTTCCAACTCCACCTAGGTATATATATAAAAATAAATGTATATAAATATCAATATGCACCCATACGCATACCACATGTATATGTGTGTAATGCATACACGAGTGTGTCTGCTTGCGCAAACACAGAATTAGGTCAAGCCTCATAATTAGTTTTGAGAGGTGAAGAGAGAATATACATGTCCTGCACCATTTGTACATTTACAAGTCAGTAAGTCATATCAAGAAATTAGAACACATGAGAAAATGTATTTTTACTCCTTCATCTGTCTCCCCAGAGCATGGTGAGAAGAGACATGAAGAACAATTAATAGCAATTTAGAGCCAAAGAAAAAACTTTCAAATGTATTGAATGCAGATTGATACCATCTTGAAACTCAGCATTAATGATCTCCAGACATGTTGAATTGTTTTCAAGACATTTCTTTTGTAGCAGTCTTTATTTTTGTAATATTGACCATGATTATTTCATAAATGTACTGTTGTATGGACAGAGAAATAATGAAAATGATTAAATGCAGATTTTTTTTGTCTGTAAACTTGCCAGTAAGTCTGTTATAAGTGAAGCACATATTAGGCCATATCTTTATGTGGTATAACTCAGTAAAGTCAATTGACTTGCAAATTACTAGGTTGAGTTACACCAGCTAATGATGTAGTCCAATATGTTCCACATGTAACTAATTATTTCAATACTTACTAAACTGAATAAAACTATTGATAGGTTATTCTCCTTAAAGGTGTTACATGGATTGTCTGGTTTCAGTGGACACATCTACACATGACACTGTCACTGTAGTGACGTGCTACAGCAACATAGATTGTTGCTATGGCAACATAGCATCAGCAGGCACAAACCGTGATGCCAACACTACATCACCATAGCAATGAGGTACCTCACTATAGTGTGTGACTACAGTGACGCATCTGCTCAAAATAACCATGCGTCACTGGGACAGCGCAGTAACTGCTGTTACTGCACTGTCATTTAGTACTTCCTAAAGCAAATACCAAATGATGGCCCACTAACAACTGCCTCATGGGGGCCATGTAGATGCATCCAGGGTGAACTAGCTTATTCATAACCTGCAAGACTTTTTAAGAGGTTAGTTTTGAAATAAGTTTTTAATATTAGCTTTTTAGGCTTATTTTCTTTTAATCTATTTACATTTTACCTGTTTGTTTGTCATCAATATTAATCTACAGAAAGTAACCACTGACAGTGGTGGGTGACTGCTGTACAGTGTTTTCATTAAAAGAACATAGAACTCAGTACAAATCCGTTTTCACATATGTTTCTGAGCCTGTTTCTATTTTAATCACTTCTTTCTATGTGGTAGGCTCGTTACAGGAAGGAGCAAACACTGCTTAAGCAGCTGCCCTGCATTCCATTGGTAGAAAATCTGCTGAAGGATGGTACAGATGGTTGTGCTTTAGCAGCCCTGATCCATTTCTACTGCCCTGATATTGTCAAACTGGAGGGTGAGTATGTATGATAGATGTCTCTGCTGTTAAATTAATGTCAGTACAAGTTGAAATTAGCTTTTTCTATTCAGTAAAAAGTGTAAATGGTGCTGTTAAGAAACAATTTCTTAAGTGTCAAATTTCTATATTTTAAATGTAATACTTTTATTATTACTAGCACATCACCTGAAAATGGAAATTTATGAAGATGATTAAAGAGCTGCCTCTGTGGATTAACCCAGTATTGGGAGCCCATGCCTCAATGTCATGAACATTGGAACAGTCTAGAAAAGGAGGACAGTTGAAAGGAAATAAATCTATTCTTATGAGACAAAACAAATCACAAATGTAGATTTAAAGGGCTAAAATCCCAATTGCCCTCACTTTTTCAATTCTTACTTCTGTATTACTTTGTTAACCAACTTGATAGTTAGTTGCATTATTCAGACTACATTTTGTATTCACTGTATAGTACATCTATACTATACAACACCACGTGGTTCCTACATTTGCTTATCCACGGTGATGAGCTGCTTTCTGCTACTCATTGCCTGATTCAGATTATATGTTCATGTTGGCAGAATCTAGATTTAAGCTGTATGCTTCATACAATACTGAGGTGGCTTGACATCTGCTCATCCTTTGTCATGGCTTCTCCATGAACTACTTGACCTTTGGGAGTAGTCCTGCACCAGGAATCAGAAAGACCCAGGAATTGGCACATTGATTTGACACTTTCATAGATGCTAGGGCCAGAAGGGACCTCACCAAATCATCGAGTCTGACTCCTGTCCAGCCTTGTCTTAAAGACCTGCATGGTAGGAGAGAGCACCACCTCCCTTGGAAGTCCATTCCAAATTTTGGCCACCCTTACCATGAAGAAGGTCTTCCTGATATCTAGCCTAAATCTGCTCTCTGTCAGTTTGTGACCATTGTTCCTTGTTACCCCAAGAAGTGCCCTGGTGAACAGAGCATCTCCGATCCCTTGCTGTGTCCCCCTAATGAATTTGTAGGTGGCCACAGGATCACCTCTCAGCTTTCTCTTACGAAGGCTGAAGAGGTCCAGGTCCCTCAGTGTTTCCTCTTGTCCTGTAAGCCCCTAACCATATGAGTGGCCCTCCTCTGGACCCTCTCGAGTCTATCAACATCCTTCTTGAAGTGTGGCACCCAAAACTGAATGCGGTACTCCAACTGTGGTGTGACCAATGCCGCATAGAGGGGAAGTATCGCCTCCTTGGATCTATTTGTCATGCATCTGCTGATGCATGATAAAGTGCGGTTAGCTTTGCTGATGACTTTGTCACACTGATGACTCATGTTCGTCTTGGAGTCCACTATGACTCTCAAGATCCCTTTCTGCTTCTGTGCTGCTAGGAGGATCACTTCCCAGCCAGTAGATGTGCTGGATAGTTTTCCGATCTGAAGTCATGAAATCTCCATGTAGAACTATTTTCTAGAAAGTCATCAGTATCACAGGCATTCAATCTTAAGAAAGAATTTGCTTGCATAAAGTCGGTTGTCTTGGGCTCAGGAAATGGATAAAAAAGTGTTTTGGGAAACAAATGTCAGATTGAGTAATCTGATACTGCTGCATTCTGTTCCCAGTTTACAGAAAGGTTGAACACAGGGTTCTGTTATACCCAATTATACTTGAACCTTTGCCTCCCAGGATAATGCCTGCTGCCCTTGTAATATTTGAAAACAGACCAAAATTTAGAATATTTGATTGATAGATTTTTCTTGTATGGTTTGGTGTCAGGATTCTATGCATGCTTTCCCCGCATTTTCCTTTGATTTTTTTCAATGTAGTAAAGCAAGAAAAGGGCTCATGCTGTTAAAATACTAACTTAGACTTCAGTTTTGTCATTTGAATCTCCAAGGTATGTGTGACATCACATACACCAAAAACTTTGTTTTGTGTGCATGCATAAAGGTCTTTCACATAACGGAGTCAGAGGGACTCAGTTACTACTGTGAGCACTATTAAAAAATAAAATAAAAAGACTAAAAATATTAATTCCTCCCCTGGTCTTATATAATCTGTTGGTATGATTCTTGGGACACATTATATTTTGATCTTGATTGTCCACATGAGATGCAATGGGCCATTTTGGAAATGAGAATGTCAACTAGCTAAAAGGAACACTAAATTGAAAGGTTGTAACAAATGGGGAAAGAGCAGAAACATCTAATGTTTAGGTTAGTTCATTTGTGTTATTGAATACTTATTTTCTTAATTACGTTTTAATTTAAATGAAAGTCTAGATTTGCTTTGAGGAGCCTGGCATACAGGATTGGAAGCGTACCTCCTGGGGTATCGACATTGGCAATGCATTGTCAATCTTGAGATTATCTGTGCACCCGCTGGAAGTGCCAGCCATGAAACTGGAAGTGCTGGCAGAAGTGCACTTCTGGTTTTGCTGCTGGCTTGGCGATCAGCCTTTGAGAGACTCTTCCCCACAGGTCAGCAATCGGCCATGGGGGGAAACCCCCCAGTTGGCAATTTGGTGCTCCCCCCCCAGACTCAGGAGGCACCAGTCGCCCACGGTTAATGAATTTGGTCTCTTGTTACCACAGATGACCATCTTGTATAACTAGGGACCACTGTAATTCAGGCTCCAGTAGTGAGGAAAGCAAGCTCCCTATGGGCTCTCTGAAACCAATTTCAGATGTTTTTCAGGGTGGGTTCTCCCACACCTCTGGCTGAGGGAACCTGCCATGGGGCTACCATCTGTATGAAGAGTACCTGCAGGAAACTGCTTCACTTGGTCCATGGGAGAAATTTTCTTTGCTACATAGGGCATCTTCACACTGCTCTTGCTCATTCTTTTAGCTTGCACCATGCAAAATACTGAAATAATAGAATCAGAGAAATTTAGGGTTGGAAGGGACCTCAGGAGTTTATCTAGTCTAACCCCTGCTCAAAGCAGAACAAGCCCCAACTATAGCATCCCACCCAAGGCTTTGCCTAGCTGGCTGGATATGGGGTGAGTAGGATGAAGCTGGGAGGTGGGGGATAGAGGGTCCACTCCTGCCAGGTGCCTGCCTCCACAGCTGGGTGTGGAACAAGGGCTTCCCCCAGCCTGATACAGGGTCTCCTGAGTCCTACTTTGTTCTGCTGCTGTGTGGGAGAGGAGAGGATTTTCCCC
>NW_005842157.1:2099490-2105265 GCF_000455745.1 Alligator sinensis | reverse complement strand
TGTAGGGAGCAAAGTGGGGCTCCGGAGACCTGTGCCAGGTGCCTGCCCCCACAGACAGTCACTGGCCCCCACCACAGGGGCTTCCCCCATGCCCAGCATAGGTTTCCCAAGCCCCACTCTGCCCTGCCATGGAGAGAAGGGGAGAGGGAAATTCCCCTCTGCTCCTGTGCAGCTTCAAAACAATGTGGGGCTTGGGAGACCCGTACCAGGTGGGGGAAAGCTCCTGTGGTGGGGGCACCCTACATCCCACACCCAGCTGTGGGGACAGACACTTGGCATGCCTATGCCTGCAGCCCTTAGGGCAGGGGGTACTTACCTGCCCCACTCTGTGCAGGGCTTTTAAACTCCCTGCCAAAGTGGGGAATTGAACAGCCTGATTGGCTAAGCCCTGTCAGGGGCTCAGTCTGTACTTGGCTGCCCGTAGGAACACATGGGGCTTCCACAGTGTTTCCAGGACTCTCTTATCTTTCTTCTCTGCACTTCAGATAAGATTTTTTGTTTGTTTGTTTTTAACTTTTTTCTTTTGCCCTCCCTGTCTGTCACAGCTTCAGGCCATTTCCACTCTAATCACAGTTTTCCAGAGCTCCAGGGTAAATGCTAGATTTTGAGCTTTCCCCTGAAATCCCCTGAAGCCTAAATTATTACAGTAGTCCCTATATATAAGCCCTTTCATGAACTTATCAAACTACAACTTAAAATCAGTTAAGTTTCTGGTCCCCGCTACTGCTGTTGGAGGAAGCCTCCCTCCTCTGGCTAGAAACTTTCTTCTGATTTTTCCAGCTTAAATGTATTCATGGTGAGGTTATAGGCAGACAAGTTTCTTATACATATGTTTTTGTGCTGAAATTGTTCTTCAGCTTAAATAGCTCTTCTCCTCCCTGGTGCTTACTCTCCCTAACATTTCTACATGAGATGCTACATCGTCATAGTAACGGGCTATGGCGACATAGCATCAGCAGGCAAAAACCGTGACACCGCATCTATGTCGCCATAGCAACGCGCTGCCTTGCTATAGCACGTTGCTACAGTGACACAGTGGATAAAAATAACTGTGGGCTACTGGCACAATGCAGTAACAGACTTCTAAAGGAAGTACTAAATGATGGCACAGTAAGAATGGCGTCGTAGGGGCACATCTAGATAAAACCAGCATTTATATCAGCCTTCACTTCACTAAACTAAATAAACCAAGCTCTTTTATTTGTCTCTTGTAATATGGATTCTTCGTTCCCCAGATTATTTTAGTAGCCCTCCTACGCAGCTGTGTTCCCATTTGAAATTCACCATTCACGAACAGTGATCAGAACTCTACACAGCATTCCAGATGAGGGGATTACCAGTGCTTGTACAATGGCATTAATATTTTCATAGCTCTACTTTGAAATATTTTTCTTGATGCAGCTGTGAAAAAGGAAAATGCATCATACTGACAGCTCAGTCATCTTTTAATCAACTGAGGCACCTAGATCAGGGGTGGGTAAAATATGGCCCATGGCCCAGATCCAGTCCACTGGGCAATTCCATCTGGCCTGTGGGACTCCTCTTTAAGCCCTGGCCCTCGCTGCCCGTCTGCAAGCTGGTGAGTCCCTGCAGGAGGTGTGATTCTGGTTGCTAAGTAACCACCCCCCATCCCAGCCTGACCCGCCGCTGGTCCCAAGCCAGGGGGTGCTAGAGATGAGTACCCTCTTCCTGGCACAGGCTTTTACCTGGTCACCCTGTGGCTGTTCCCAGCCCTCCCTGCCTGCTTGTGAGAGTGGAAATTCAGGTAAGGGCCCCACCAGCGGGGGCCAGGTACTCCCACTGGGGGAAAGGGGTTGGAGCACGGGGATCCATGTGCTACGGGGCTGGGCTGGGTTGGCCCTGCATGCTACAGGAGCTGCACACTATGGGGCTGACTTGGGCTGGCCCTCCACGCTGCCACCATGTAGTCCTGGGGACTGGGTGGGAGCGCTGGAGCTGTGGCTATGGGGCTGAGTAGGACTGGCCCCACACCCTGCCACTACGTGCAGTCAAGGGCTCGGGTGGGGGCACTATGAGCCGGACCAAGCTGTCCCCGAACACTGGTGTCACGTGTGACCAGGGACGTGGGCATGAGCACAGGCACTGCATGTTATGGTGCTGGTTGGGGCTGGCCTCACACCCTGTCGCCACACGTGGCCAAGTACTCAGGCCAGAGCACTATTGGGCCAGGTGGGGCTGGCCCTGCATGCCGCTGCTATGTGCAGCCAGGGACTTGGGCAGGAGCTGTGTGTTATGGAGCTGGGTGGGGCTGGTCCTGCATGCTGCTGCCACCTACAGCCAAGGACTGGGATGGGAGCCTGGGGACCTGTGTAATATGGGTTCAGGCAGGGCTGGCCCTGCTTGCTGCCACTGCATGCAGATCCAAGGACTGGCACACTCCAGGGACTCCAAGGGCCCCAACACATATACCCACACAACCCAACCTGTACTATACACCCACACACACCCTCCCACAGCCCCCATGCCCACCACATACCCCGCATCCCTCCACGCCCGCCCACCCTACCCACACAGCATACACACACTCCCCATACCCCACCATACAACCCCCCCACTCTCCAACTGCATACCCCCCACATACACCCCTTCACACACACAATATACAAGAGTAAGACTGTATTTTGAGCTATTATGTAATTGCCTCTGGATATGCTATACATCAATCAGGACAAAATATTTTTAAAATAAAATTAAAATAATAGTAGATTTTTATTTATTTATTTATTTATTAAATATAAGATTTGTGGGTTTTTTCCCCGGTTTCAAGATGGCAGCACTCTCCCTCCCAAAAGGAGTACTTCTGGGGCAAGGGGAGGGACTTCTGGTAGCAAAGGTCAGGGGTTAGGCATGAGATTTCTGGTCCCAAGATGGTGACCAGAGGGCAGGCACCCATCAAGGAGCGTGGCTACCATTGTGGCCCTCAACAGCTCACCCTTCAGCTGAAATAATTGCCTGCTGTAACCTAGATTTTTTTCCCTCCGTTTCTAACTTGAGCCCCCAGCTTAAACAAAATCTCCTTAGTCCCTACGGCCAGATCCAGATGTGCAGGCATGTGTGATTTGTGGCACCACAAACCTCTTTGTGGTGCCACAAACCACACATGTTTTATGTTAAACTGAAAAAAAGCTGTAACATGTTCTTATACATATGTTTTTGTGCTGAAATTGTTCTTCAGCTTAAAGTTACATTAAACTGGAGGGAAAAAATGTGGTACAAAGCACACCAAAATGCCTTGTGCAGGGACAAACATGGAGACATGCACTGAGGCACCCTGTGTCCCAGCTAGCCAGGGAACGGCTCGCTGGGGCATAGGGTGCCTCAACACAGGGGCATGGGCAGCCTTGGGCTGCTCCCTGGCTGGCTGGGGCACAAGTTGCCTCAGTGTGGGAGCTGCCTGCCAGTTAATCCTGCACTGAGACATCCTGTGCCCCAGCCAGCCCCAACCCCTGCAGCACATGAAGCAGCTGGACAATGTGTCCCGCTGCAAACTGCATGAGCAGGGGTGAGCACTACAAATTTGTGCCACTACTATTTGTGCTGTTGCAAACGCACACCCCTGCTCATGTGGACACAGCCTATCTGAATTGTACTTTCTTCTATTAAACTCCAGCCATTTCTAGCCAATCCTCTGTGTGTTTTAGCTATTTAAATTCCACCTGACTGGTTTAAGCAATTTACTTTTCAGTCCGAGAAACAAAAGTTTGCTTTGTTTTATAGGGCTATTAAAAGGATGCAGTCTCTTCCAGTATAAGCCTTCACCTTCCTGGATTAGAACACTTGACCATGATCCTTATCCCTTGGCTGCTCAGGCTGCATTTGCAGGAGCTGTGCCCTCAGTTGAGAAGCTGTGTGAGGTTACATTATCTCTTCATCTTGTTTTGTTGGGTTAGGGTGATGCTGTGATACTCCTCTACTAAAGTCCCCTCTTAACCAGTCAGTCCCTTCCAGTTTGTGTCTCAACCATATGTTCTAAGAGAGGAAACGAACTTGTATGTTTTCAGTTTAAAAGAGCATGACTCCTTTAAATGAGCTCCCTTTCATTAGCATCGAGGTTTTTTAACATTTGTAGTTATATTAGGAAATCTTGGGAAAGACTGCTAAATGTGAGTATTGTAGATAATTCTTATCCCATGGCCAAGCAAAAACCTCTCTATCAGCAAGCCCATCCAACTAACTCTAAGGCAGAGGTGGACAAAATATGGCCCACGGGTGGGGAGGGGCTTTGTCTGGCCCACAGCGGATCCTTCTGTCCTAGCTGGCTCAAGCACTGCCTGGCCATGGCATGTCCTGCCACCCCCTGGGCATGCAGCGGGGCTGGGGTGGCTCCGCAGTTGAACTGCCTTTCTAGGCACTGTTGCTCGGTGCGGTGGAAAAGCGGCCCCCCTCCCCTCCTGTCGCGGCTGAACCTTCCTGCTGCAGCTGCCCAGAGCCTATGCTGCCCCAGGCTTCCCTGTGTCTCCGCTGCTGTCACTGCTGCCTCCGGGCTGCCCAGTGAGGCAACATGGCAGTGCAGAGCAGTCGTAGGGCAGCCCAGTGAAGGCTCTGGGCAGCTGCAGCAGGAAGTGCCTGGCAGCGGTGAAGGGAAGAGGCCACTTTTCCCCCACACCGAGCAACACTTTCTACCCAGACGCTGCTGCAGCTGCTGCTCAGCCTGGATAGGCGAGTCTAGAGCAGGCATGGGGCGCACCGGGTCAGGGCTGCACACATGGGTCCCCGCCAGTACTACAAGGCTGGGGCCAACGATGGTGGCAGCTGGAAGGAGCCACCGCCACCTGGGATGCCTAGAAAGGCAGTCCAGCTGTGGAGCTGCCCTAGGCCCACTGTATGCCTGGGGAGCACCAGGACATGCCATGGTTGAGCGGGGTGGGCTGGGGCTGCACACTCTTGGCGGTGGCGGAGAGGCACTGCAGGGCGCACAGGCTCCAGGCTGTTGCGAGGCGGGGGCAGCAGTGGGTGCTGCCCGGCTCAGGGGAGCATATGTAGACCAGCTCAGGGAGGACTGTGCGAGGGGCTCCTATGCACACCCCACCATAACCTCAAAACCTCCCCCATGAACCCCACACCCACACCTTCCCCCACACCTCCCCAGACACCCACCACATGCCTGTAGGGGGGAGCCCCACTCACTGTTCATAGATTTCATAGATTTCATAGGCATTAGGGCTGGAAGGGACCTCGGAAGATCATTGAGCCCAGCCCCCTGCCCAAAGGGCAGGAAGTCAGCTGGGGTCATAGGATCCCAGCAAGATAAGCATCCAGTTTCATCTTGAAGGTGTTCAATGAAGGCGCTTGAACCACCTCCGGTGGCAGGCTGTTCCAGACCTTGGGGGCTCGGACAGTAAAGAAATTCTTCCTTATGTCCAGCCTGAAACGATCTTGAAGTAGTTTGTGACCATTCGACCTCGTCGTCCCTTGGGGCGCTCTGGTGAACAAACGTTCCCCCAGATACTGGTGGTCATCCCTGATAAACTTGTAGGTGGCCATCAGATCACCCCTGAGCCTGCGCTTTTTCAGGCTAAAGAGCCCCAGGGCTCTCAGCCTGTCATCGTAGGGTCTGCTTCCCTGACCTCTGATCATGCGCGTGGCTCTTCTCTGGACTCTCTCAAGCTTCTCCACGAATTGTGGAGCCCAAAACTGGACACGGTACTCCAGCTGCGGCCTCGCTAAGGCCGAGTACAGGGGGAGAATGACGTCCCGGGACTTGCTTGAGAAGCATCTATGGATGCAAGCCAGCGTTTTGGTCGCTTTACTAGC
>NW_005842157.1:2078878-2096813 GCF_000455745.1 Alligator sinensis | reverse complement strand
GTGCTCCGAGCAGTGTCATTGGTGCCCACATGAATAAGGAGCATGGGATAGTGGTCTGTGGGTTTAAGGAGCTTTGGGATCCTCTCCGTAATGTCCCGGATGCGGGCCCCTGGGAAGCAGCAGACTTGCCGGGCTAAGGGGTCGGGGTGGCAGATTGGCCCCTCATCTGTTACATGCACACACCCCACCACACATGCACCCACACCCCCCTAGCCACCTATCCTCTCCACACACCTCACAGCCCCCCACAAACCCCATACCCACCCACCCATACCTTCCACCTACACCTACCCCATCTACACCTACCTCCCCCCCAATATACGAGAGTAAAACTTCATTTTGAGCTTTTATGCAATCACCTCTATATACACAATGCAAATGCACACAAATCAGGACAAAAATATATTTTTAAATTAAATAATGCTATATTATTGTGGATGTGTGATTTTTAGTATATAACTTGTTGTTTTTTTCTGGTTCCAAGATCACAAACCGCCTTCCCAAAAGGAGTACTTCTGGGGGCAAGGGGAGGGACTTTTTGTGGCAAGAGTCAGGAGTCCCAAGATGGTGACCAGGGGGTTGGGCGCCTGTCAAGGAGCGGGGCCACCCTTGCAGCCCTTGACAGCTCACCAAAACTCATTAAGTGACCTTCCAGTTGAAATAATTGCCCACCCTGCTCTAAGGCAACTTTTCTGGTGTTCTGGAGAAATTATTCTACCCTGAAATCTGAATAGATGACGCATGGCTGTTTGTTCACATCTTCACCTAACTATACTGTCTTCATGTAGAAATAGTCTAAACAGGAGAACTTTTATTCATTCTTTATTCTTCAATATTTCACTTTTAAGAACTTCTCAATACTCTGTAGGGATTTGTTACTGCTAGTCAGTCTCCCAAGAAGCTATTACTGAAGAAGGGAAAGATACTCAGCTGTGAATGGTATCAAAGGTACATTGCAGCTGCAGCACTGCACTCACTTATTCACCTTTACCACATATATGTCCTTAAATGGCATTTTGAATAGTAGAAAGGGAATTAGGGCAGTAGCACCAGCAGCACTTCCAACTGATACTGCTTTTACAGGTGAATGCAGTTTTTCAGTGCTGTGGTACATTCCTTTGTAGCTATTCAAGGGTAAGAAATCAGTATACTTGGAGAGCACTAATGACAGATGAATAACTTTCCTTCTATTTTCCTGGTAGTACCTGAATGTTTAAAGCCTAGTAGCAATAGAAATACTGTAGTTAATGTAATATATACCTTCTAGTTAGGTCTTTTTGATTGTATGAATAAACTGACAAGAAATTAGAATAACCTTTATTTTCACAGACAATGACATTGAAAATCATGGTTCACAATCAGTATGAAAAAAATCACCTATAGTATGGCTTGGAAGGTGCTTCAAAACAAACATGTATAATCACAGTGTTATAAAATATAAGATGTCATCATATTTATGGTTTCTGAAATTGACAAAGTGTTCTCACATTTTTCTAATAATACAAATTGAATCTAGCCCACAAATATTTAGTGCCTAGTATTTGTAAGACCGTCATGTCCGATCTGAAAAATGCCTCATTTTTGTCCCCTTTCTTTCATTTTAGATATTTGTTTAAAAGAGACTCTGTCATTGGCTGATAGCCTATACAATCTACAGCTAATTCAAGAATTTTGTCAGGAGTACCTTAACCAGTGCTGCCACTTCACTCTCGAGGATATGTTATATGCTGCTTCTTCAGTAAAGGTAAAAAACCAGTGTAATTTCCACATGTCTATTTTATTAATGCTTACTGTATTTACTCATCTGCAAGACAAAGTCGTGTTTCCCCTCCCCCCACTCCCCCCCCATCAGCATGAGGAAAAAAGCCCCTCGTCTTATATTCGCATATGAAGCAGAGGCTGGAGTAGGCCAGAGTCAGACCCACAGAAACCTCTTGGCCTTCCCTCCCTGCTTTTGGCCCCCTACCCACCTCCTTCCTTCACTCTTACTGTCAAGCACAGCTCGGCTCCAGCTTGGGCTGGGGTCTTTCCTAGGCACAGAACGCATGGAAACTCCTTCCCCTACTGAGCGAATCAGAAGTGCTGATACTGGTGCATTGCCTGCCTGGACAGTCAACAGCTCGGACACTGCTGCATGGCTAGGCAAGGGCTGAACTTCCATGTGCTGTGCTCCAAGATGGAGCAGCCCAAGCAGTGTCTGATAGTAAGGGGGGAAGGGTGGGAGAGGTGGAGACTGGGGGAAGCTGGGGTGAGGGGAGAGAAAAGGAAGAAGCTGTGGGGAGCTAGTGTTGGTGGGGGGGTCAGGTGGCAGCATGTGCAGGAAGGCTGCAGAGAGAAGTGGGAAGGGCAGATGGCAAAGAGACCACTTGATCTGCCCCCAGCTATTGTTTTCCCTGCTGTAGTAGTGGGAGATGGGGGTAGAAAAAATTTAAGACAGCCCTCCAATACTTAGATTCTATACCTGGAAAATTATAGCAAATTTATCAAGTTTCCATATATAGAATCTAGTTATTGCAGGGTCATCTTATATTTGGGGACATCTTATATTTACGTTATACAGTTTGTGTTTTTTACTGCTTTTCAGTCTTGTTGCTATGTGGCTCATTGCAACCTCGCTAGAGGTTGTACTGGTATAACTGTGCTGGTAGCAGTTAGATTTCTGCACCTTGTGTGATGTGCATCCACCCTTCTCCCTCTTTCTTACAGAGTTAATTAACCTAGCCCCAGAGGGTATGCTCACGGCAAACCCTCACGCTTAGAGAAGCTATGCCTGCTTTATGCACTTGCTCCCAACTTCTGGGAGTAGTTTTGTCACAGTAGGGCAGTGCTGCAATCAAAATTAGTAGCTCACCTGAGAAGCAGAGCTGATTGTACTGCAGAGTGCCATGCAAACACTGCAATATTGTTTCTGGTTTGGGAATGAATACAGTTGTGTCCCCTAGTAGACTCTTTGCCACTGTACTGCTATTGCTCTGACTGTTGGTACCTGAGACCCTTAAGCTACATAGGGGCACAGCTACATGAGAAAGTTTACTCTGAGGCAATTAACACTGTATTAGCTCTTCTGTCAACTGCCTGTATGAGTGCTTTTATTCTGCAGTAAATACAAGGTAGGTTACCCAATCTTAATTTGGTTTTAATCCAGGTTTAGTTTAATTCAACCAGTTTAATCTTAATTTAAGCGTATTACCGTTAAACCAAAATGGGAGCCTTCCCTCGAGATATTTGAACTGATCTAACTAAACTGATTTAGTTAAAGGGGGCAAATTTCCATATAGACAAAATCAAAGAGAAGTAACGTGTATGCAGAATACTGTTTTTGTGTATTTTGTAGCTTTATTTTTTAAAAGCTTCCTCTCAACTTACTAGAGTGGTCTATTCTTTCAGGAGTGTATACATGCCAAGTTTGAACTTTTAAAATTAAACTGTTTTTTAGTTTGTGTGCCAAGAAAAGTCTTGCCAATACTACTATGGCTGAAAAACATTCTCTCAGTTTTCTCAGTCAGGCTTGGCTGACTCAAATGTTTTAGCAAATTTTCTTCAAATTATAAAATGGAAAAGCATACCAGGGCAAAATGTCTTTTTCCAGGAAGTTACTGTATACTTAAAACAGGGAATTGAAATGGAAATTCTGTTCTCACCGCAACTGCAGTGTGGTTAGCACAATATTTTAATAGATACGTTCTGACATGTTCCCTGAGTAAACGTGGGTATTATCCAGAGACTTAATAGAGGTTTCTCGTAGTGTAGCTCTACATTCTTACAGTGTATTTTCATTTTTAACAGAGAATAAAATATTTGCTTCATTTTGGTGGTCTGGTACCTTCATTAAAGGTCAGTTATAGAGAAATGGAGACTAATTACCTGATTTCTTTAAAATGTAACCCTTTTTTTCTGGTTTTCCTTAAGTTTTTTTCACTATTTAAAATACTTTTCCCCCACCTTCTTTAATTCTTGCTTGAGTGCCCGCAAGGAATGATGGACGTGTTCCTTTTATGGAGTCAGCATATCCGTGGCAGATGGAGTATAATCAGTTTTCTAAATAACTAGGTCACCTTCATTGCTGCTTTTTATGATCTCTCAAACAGTTGAGCATCTGAACACTGCCTGCTCTATGCTATGAGCTTTGGGCCCAATTCTTTTCGGATAGTAGTCTCACTGCTTTTAGTGGGGCTGCCTATATAAGTAAATGCTGCTGAATCAGACCCATGATCTCCAGTATCATCAGTTCCTGTGAACTATTTGTTACCTCACATACTGAAACCTCTTAAGTTGCAGGTGACATCCATCTGTTTTAGCAGCATCAATGTGCTTTTGGCATTTTAGGACTTCCACATAACAAAACGGCTCTTGCTGTACTGTAGTAGCTTATATTACGTAAATCAAACAAGGGAGCTGGACAATAGAGTTACAGACTCTGTATCATTTGATTACTCATTTCATCTGGAGTTCATCCCCTTCCGCACATTTTGTTATCTTCTCCCTGCTTTGAAACAAGGATATATGGAATCCATGACTCGTTATGCACATATATGAGAATGAGTAATGCTACTTCTTTAACTTCAGGGGCATGCAACATAATGATTCAACCTAGCATCCACCATGTAGTTTTGAGAACAAATATTTGACTCTCTTAAAAAGTTTCCTTTAGAAATACCCCAGTTAACTTCTCAGATCAAAGGTTATGTTTTTGATATTAGACTTACGAATTTTTCTTGTTTTTCAATAATTTTCCGAGGATGGATTTACAGACTTTAAATAGATTTAGGATATTTGTAGATGAAAAAGCTCATTGTGATTATGCTGTCACAAGCTCTTGTGGCATGGTTACCTATTTAGATGTAAATGATGAACAGACAGGCTGCCAAGTTTTCCTCCTGAACTTTGGCATGGAAACACTAACTAGTGCTTTTAAGCTCTGTTCTGCATGTGTGACTAGGTCATCTTCTTTAAAAATAAATTCACAGCTAGGAAGGGTGCTTCAGAGTTTCCCAGGATATCCATTAGGAGTACCTTCAATTAGAATATGTTCCCCTCTTGAGTTAGTCTTACTTAAAAGGTCATAATGTATGCAGAAAATGTAAATATTACAGAACATATTCAATTGGTAAACAGTACTGAAAATTGTCTTTTCTTCCACATCCTAGAAACATAATTGGAAAAATATCAGATGATCCAGACTAATAAAATTCTCTGAGATAGAGTCAAATGTTTGTAGAAAAATAGATTTTTAGTTGTTAATTTTTGATTGAGTCATCTAGATTTTAGTTTGTTTTTTTTAATCATCTGAACAGGATATATTGTATATGTTTAAAACTAGGACTTACTTTTACAGGGTTTCTGGGGTTTGTTTGGGTTTTTTTGCACACACGTTAATAGTTTCTCCTAGCCTGAGCCTGACTCTCTCCATTTATTTTTTTTTTTGTCCTCGTCTTTAGTTGTATTCCTTGACTGGAAGTGTTTAATATAACATGCCTTCCCCCACAACTGTGAACAATGTGCCACATCTTGCCAGCAGGGAACTGTTTTGCATCATTGCTGCCATAAACACAAGACTGCTGATGACTGGGCTAAAGTATTTCTGCCTGTAGTTTACAAGGAGCTGGAAGCTTTTCCAGTGCTGCAGGGAAACCAATGTATGCTGACTATAACTATATATTTGCTAGCTTATCATTTCAATCCTTTCTGTAAGAAAAACAGCAAAGAAATTTAAAACAAATTATACATGTTAAGGGCAGACTCAAATACTTCCATATAATCAGGGATCCTGGTTTTCTATGTTTAAAAATCCCAAATTCTCTGATTTAGAAAAACCCCAAATCCATATTTTTCCCCCATTTTAAAATGAGAAACCAGTTGAACACAGTTGTATGCCTCAGTTGAACACAATGTTTTATTGATATATTTACAATTTTAAAGCAGTTTGAAAGCCTAACAGTGCCTCAATCACAATAAAATAAATTCTAAATACCTACATATTTTGGCATTTGTTTTTTATTATGGAAAATCAGAGCTCCCCCTGCCCCCTTCACTCAACAGGATACAGGGTCCAGCTGTGGCTGTCCCTGCTGCTACTTTGTGGCACTGAGCAGCTCTGATATGCTGGTGCCCTGCCCATGCTGTTCCTCCTTGCTCCCAAACCACAACCTCCCCAGCCCTGCCAGTGCCCCTCACTCCTGACCCACTGCTCCCTCCCCCTAGGCCCCAGCCCCCCCAGTGTGTGGAAGGGGTGTGTGTGGGCATGGGCAATGTGTCAGGGGATGGGGGGTGAGCACATGTGATGCACTGAGGGGCCACGGGGGCATGTGCCCCCCACCAGATTCCCCACCCAGAGTGGGGCACAGGACTACAGCTGGGCCAGACCAGCTCTGGGCAGGAGCTGCCTCCACAGCCCAGTGGCCAGGACCCAGCGCAGGAGGCAGCGTTGCGCCACCAAGGTGAGGCACAGCAGCAGTGGCAGCATGGAGTTGTGCCCCTTGCTGCTGCCAAGTGGGCAGGCAGTGCCTCATCTTGGTGAACATGGAGATGCAGTGCTCCTTCCTGTGCCAGGTCCCGCCCACTGCAGAGGTAACTTCTGCTTGGAGCTGGCCTTGCCTGGCCTAGCTGCAGCTCCGCACCCCACCGTGGGTGCAGAAATCTGAGGGACACATGCCCCCCATGCATCACCTGTGCCCTCCTCTGCCCCCTCAACACACTGTCTGTGTCCACCTGCCCCCATTAGATTTACCTGGAAGGAGCTGCTCTCTACCACACTGTCTGACTGCCACATGCCCCCTGCCTCCCGCCCCCAAGAAGCCCCTTGAAGGCTGGAATTCTGCCAGCCTGCAAAGGGAAACCCTCCGTTTTCCAAATCCCAGATCCCTGCATATAACAGATATTAAAGGTTATTTTACATTTTCTGGCAATTTTTCTAGTAAATGTGTGTGTTTTGGAAGACATATTGCAACCGTACTGCCCGCCTTTCTGCTTTCAGTCCTACCCTTTTTATATTTGGTGAGCTTTACTTTCAGATCCAAATTGCTCCCAGAGGATAGTGGCAACCTAGAAGGAAAGGATTTTTAACATGCTTTCAGCTTGCTTTGGGAATGGGAATAATTTTATTGCATTTCTATCTAGGTCTCTGTGTCTATAGTTTGGTTATTCAGAGGAACAAGACTGCCCAACAGGTGGTGATGTAGCCTCTTCAGAAGTCAGGCAGACTCTTATGTTGGTGCCATAAATAATAAAAAGCCAAAACAACCAAGGCAAGGTGCATTTCAAGGAAGGCCATGCACTGCAAATCAGTGGGACAGGTATTTTATTTTGTCATGCTGCTCTTCATTCCTTCTAATGGAGTATAGCCTTCTCTACAAGCCACCTTATTAGTCTTGGGCTTCAAAGTTAAACCAGTAGGTTCCATATTCCACAAAGTCTAACAGGCAGCCTGCCTATAACATTGACTTGAAAATGTGGTCTGTTTATAGGATATTGCTTACTTTGGGTCCTGAAGGCCCAAATAGTCTTACTAAAGAGGGTTTTTCTGTGTATGTGTTACATTTTGGACACTGAAACACTTATCCTAGGCATCTGACTTGTGCTGCAACATCCCCCTGGAGCCTAAGAAAGTGTCATAGTCAGTCAATGTGAGTTAATTACTTTCACAGATTTCCACTACTTTATTCCAACATATGTCATATTTATAATCTATCCAGAGTTTTCTAATCAAGTCACTAGAGACCCATTACCAAGTTCTTGTCCCTGTAGACTGTTGTTTCTTTAGCTGATGGGCTGAGAACAGTGAAGCAAGTCTCCTCTCTAAAATAAAGATCAACGGAAGCAAGTTTCATAACCTTTTCCTAAGCTTCTCAAGTAGAAACAGCATACCTTAGATACCGCAGTGAGTACATCACATCCTTCAGTTACACTAGGACAAGGTTGTACATGCATATATGTGAAATAATTCAGAGTTTGACTTCACCTGGAAGGGTAGCAATCCTATTCGTCCTCTAAAGCAAAAAAAGCACAGAAGCAAAGCCAAGCAAGTGGAGGTACTGGAATAGCTGAAATATTGTATGAAGTCCTGGTCTGCACAGTTTTAGAAGGATGTTAAGAGGATCCAGAGGCATGTGACAGAGATGTTAAAGGGGTTCAAAAAAAGGTATGCAACGAAAGTTTGAAGGCACTAGATGCATTCAGTTTGGAGAAATGGAGATTGAGGGACATGGTAGTAGTTTTCAAGTATTTGGCTGGCATAAAGAAAAGGAAGCATGACTCTTCTTTGCTGCACAGGCAGGACAAAGCTGCATGAGAATTTTTCTGCAATAGTATAGGGATAATGCAATTTGTATTTGTGCTGAGGGTTAGACTAGATGACCCTTGATGCCCCTTCCAAGGCAATAATTCTAAGGCTTATGGGCAACTGGTGCCACCTGAGTCCGGGGGGGAGGTGCGGCACATGCCTCTCCAGCGACCAGTCAGCAACCAGGGGGGCCCCGTGGCCAAACACGCCAACCAGGAAGTGGCCATGGCATTCCCGGAAGTGCCAGCAGTGCTTCACCTGGCGCCCCCACACCCAGGCAGGGGGAGCACTGCCTGCCCCCACTGCCTATCGCCTAAGTAGGGAGCGCAGCCTGCCAGGTGATGCACCAGTGCTCTCAGGGGGTGCATGTGCACCCCCTACACATCGCCACTGTTGAGGCTTCATTTACCGAATATCCAAAGTGTTCCACAGTGTGTGTATCAGTAGTCTCTTTCAGGTCTTCAGCACCCAAAGTTATTTGTTTAGTTTGATGAGCGTGTAAAAGGAAATATAGCTTCTAAAGGCACCAGTTCCAGATGGATTTATTCTGATTTATCAGAAGCACATGGCTAGCAAGAAAAATTGTACTATCTCCCATTATAAGGACAAACAAATGTCATCACAGCACATTCTCTGTCTCCAGGATAGTGATGCACCATCAGGATGCTATATGATCATTTTAAGGATGCTGCAGGGTGGCACACAATATTAACACTACTAGGTATGCAAACACCTAGAGCTGATTCACAAGTAAAAACCTAGAAGGCACATCCACACATGCAGGCACGTGCGCTTGCAGCAGCTCAAATAGGAGTGGCACAAATGTGAGCTGGGGATTTTTGCCTTGGTGCACATGCCCGGACATGCACTTTGCTGTTGGGCAAGTTGTGCCACTTGGGGCAAAATAACTCTGCCCAGTTCCTCCCCATTCTGCATCTGTGCTGGCCTGAGCAGTATAAAAACCTGCCCCTTGCTGGCCCCAGCAATATAAAAACTTGCACTGGTGAGCGGCTGAGGGCTACTTGCCCTCAGGAGCTTCTGAGGCCCAGCCACTTGGTATCTGGGGACACAACCCCTTGTGCCAGCTGGACTGCTGAAGCAGCCCTAACCTGGAGTGGCCCCTGCACCTTCTACCCACTACAGAAGTCTCGCAGTGAGGGTTGCTGTCTAGCTGTGACCTGCTGCCACCCATGACAGCATCCGCCCCCTTGGACCTGCGGCCCCAAGGCTGTGCCCCTGCCAGACCCAGACAGGGTGTCTCTGCTCTGGCATCTTGGCAGCTGTCACCCAGAAGATGTGCTCCTTGCAGTGGCCCGCTTTGAACTGTCAAAGCATGTCCTCTTGGCCCCAAATGACCAAAAGGTCAGCCATCTTGTTTGCCCTCCAGCTAGGTCCCCAGTGCTGGCCCTAGACAGGCTCCTCTGCATGGGTCTCGCCACTTGTCTTGCCAGCAGAGATCCTGGTGTTCCCTGTTTATGGAATGCAAATTCTCTGATAAGAAATCCAAGTTCTCTCATTATAATACCCAAAATAGTGTTCTTCTGCTATTAAAATGAAATGCCACTATATAGAGAGAGGGCAGTGTTTTATTGATATATTTACAAGTGTAAAGCAATTTGGAGGAGGGGGACTTGGGGGAGTTTGAGTGGGTTTGAACTGGCCCGGCCCGACAGCGCGCAGCGCCCATGGAGGCAGGACCCGGCCTGGCACAACGTGGTCCCCCGCGAGTGGTGCCAGCCCTCAGGTGACAGCCCGAGTGACCCTGATGCTGCCTGAAGCTGTGCCAAGCTGGGCCAGTCCCGTGACAGACAGCACAAATGGTGCCAGCTCTGAAGCGATTGGAGCCCTGCTGCGCCTCACTGTGCCGCACTGCACTACTGGGGGGTCTGGCCACAGAGGGCCCTGAGCACCCCACAGACACTGCTGTTGCGGGGGGAGGGGTGGGAGCTGTGGGCCTTGTGGGGGACCCATGCCCCCTGACCAGCCCCCCACCCCCAGACATGCACAGCCCCATCCCCCCATGCCCCAGTACCTACTTACCGCAGACAGTGCTTGGATCAGAGCCATGCACCGCTCCTGCTTGCCCTGGCATGTAAACATAGCATGCTAGGGCAGCAGGGGCACCACAGAGATGCTCTGGCCAGATGCCAGGGCGTCTCTGGAGGTTCAAGCCCCGGGTTGCCTCTACACATGGTGGGGAACTGTGCCCTGCGCTGCTTTCCTCCGCGATTATTTTATTTGATACCTGGAAATCTAGGTATCCCATTTTGAGCCCGCGCTGCAAATATGTAGTGTGGGGAACATTTTTTCATTCTCAGCATGCCTCAAACTGGTTTGAGATGCCACAAGAGACGCGCATACTCATCTGAACGCACCCAGAGATTTCAAATATCACACTAAATGGACTTTAAAGTGGCGGGAAATCCGAGGTCATGCCAACACAAATGCAGGTTTGTTGACGTAAACAGGAAATTTCGTTTCATCTACACATGCCCCATAGTGCCAAAACCATTCTGACCTGTTGTGATCTTTGGGAGTTCTTTGTAACAAAAGAGCTGCTCTACTATTTCTCTGTATTCAAGAAATGAGTAAATGCTAAGGTCTGGCAGTTCTTGAGGGTTGCCTTCAATCTAAAAGGGTTGAAAACCACTGCTCTAAGACAGGGATCGGAAATTCACTGGGGCCCTGTGCCAAATCTAAGCCAGCGTGTGAGGGGTGCCACCATGACCACCGCAGTGGCAACATGGGGTTCAGTGGCTGCAAGGCAAGCTACCCTATATATAATCACACAATGCAATGTAGATCTATCACTCCTGAAAAATTCCTGCTTTAGTCCTGATCAGCCTTTCCTTTTAACAGTAAGAGAACAAAAAGTGTCTGTGTTTGCGTGTCTTTTTTTCCTTTTATCACAGTGTAATTGCGGCAGTTACTTTTGTTTTTGCTCTTCTCCTCCCTCCACCTTTTCAAAGCTGTTTTTGTCCTTTGACAGTTTTTCATATTTTTCTTTGCAAGAGAAACAATAAGGGAGTCTCATTATGTCCTAAAGACTCTTTTCATTGGAAGAGAAACAGTAAGGGAGTCTCACTATGTCCTAAAGACACTTCCAGATGGTAGAAGAATGGTTGATGCAGGTATAGAAATTTGCAAAAAATGAGTGCCTGACAGGAAAGACTTGAGTCTGAAAGCTTATCCAACACTTCCGAACTATATTGTTGGTGTGATAAGATGCCAAACATGTTCTGCTTCTCACTTATTCCCTGGACCATTACAGTTATAACAACACCACAAAGCCTGAAACAGTTCTGAGAGGTGTTAATTGCTCTCAATCAGAGTGGTTCAGTTGTGAAAGTGAACATGCAAGTATTGATGTGTGCAGCTGTCTACACTTTGCCTCAATACAATTACTATACTCAACACGCATTAAAGATGGTAAGCAATTGTCAGAAATATCTGTGTAAAATTTTAAGAGACTTGCATCACATTTTCTCCATTGGGCAATACTGAATTCAACAGTAACTTAATATCTAAAGACTTGTTTATGTTACAGAAGTTTATTGTATTTGAACACTGCATTTGCTGACAATAATTTTGCTAACAAAATGTTAACTTTGCAAACAATGACAATCTTGATAACTGCATTTGCTGACAGAGACTAGTAAAAATTCTTGTTAGCATTGTGTTTAACTCGGTGGTTCAAAAATCATGTTCTATCAGGAAAAAGGTTTCTAAGGGAAATTAAATGTAAAGACGGCATTGTTACATAAAGGCCTCATTTTATCTACCAGCTTTGTGCAGTGTTCTTCCTCTGATGCCCATGGGACAGCAGCTGTGGATCAAGGTGAATAGATCAGGTAGTCTAAGCCCACGGTACATAATTAAAAACGTAATTTGTGTTTCTTCACAGTTTTGAAACACGCTGTTTTTCCCTCCATTCCCAGTTTATGATCCGTCTTTTAACTAGGCTTGAGTTTGAGGCAGCCATTGATAGAGATCTTTTAATCACAAAATGAATATTACCACGTATTTTGCACAAATAAATTTTGAAACACTGCATTTGTAGCAGGCTTCTTTCTCCCCTTAAGCACAGATTGAAAAAAAGGTTCATTATAAATTAATTATGTTGGTTTTGTTAATATTTTATTCTATGAGCCTTTAATTTTTTAAAACACTATCTTAAAATTAATAAATTATTAACATGTCTGAAATGTATTATAAAGCCACAAAAATCCATGACTAATTTTGTTGTTCTATCTTTTTATTGCACCAACTGTATGGTTCAGTTAGACTTAAACAAGATTTCAAATGCAGTACATTCGAAGGTCACGGTCCAGGTCCCTGAAGAAGAATGCATTGCATTCGAAAGGTTGTCTAAGTCTGTCACAACCATGCAGTTGGTCCAATAATAAATATCACTTACAAAAAATCTTTACTTCTCATATTTCCTGGACCATCACAGCTACATCATTCTAACACTACCAGAATCAGTCAAATGGTTTCTAGGCTATTTGCAATTTTTCCTTAAGTGCATTGAATGTTTGAAGTTAGTCTTAATCCTAAAACTGTGTTGATATGGGGAATTGTTTATTTCCCTTTGTGTGCGTCTTGAATGTAAACTCTTCTTAACCACATAAGACAGCAGGTTAGCCTCTCGATAAAGCAAAAAATGCCTATAATTATTTTCTAGATGCTTTTTCCTTTCCTTTCCTTTCAGACTCCTATATCTGAATTGTAGGATTTTCTATTGTACAATACAAAATTCATTTTATTTCATCAAGTTATTTTGTAGCTTTAGATAGTGAGGAAATATGAAGGGAAAAGAAGTAATCGAAGTAAAGGTATTTACAAAAGGAGACCTACTTCTAGAGACCTGGCGATTTAGAGCTACAAGTCTGCCATCTAATGGCAATCTTTTTTTTAACCATTCTGAAATATAGTCAGAGATTACCATTAAAATTCTGTCATATTTCTGAATTACTTGTATATTAAACTGTAGGTGACAATAATAAATCAACAAGCAGTCAAAGCCATGGGTTAGTGAAAATAAAATAAAATATAGAGATACAGAGATCTTTCCTGTCCTCAGTGGTTAGATATAGGGTTTGATATTGGAGTTCTACCAGTAGTTCATTCTCTAAAATACGGCATCTCATCACACCACACCTGTTGCTGTAGTTCTGAAGCTGCATTTACTTGTGCAGTTTCTGCAGTTACTCATTTAATTGATGTGGAAAGCTCACCGTCTTAGGCCCTTTCCTGAATAACAGGCAGAGGTACTGTAATAAAGCCAAGCTCTATGAGGTTTAATGTCTTGGTGAAATGCATCACTTCTGCTGTATGATAGAGAAGGTTTAACAATTTGTCCTATCAGAAACATTCTCATTCATGGATGGAAAACTACATACTCAAGTATATAACCAAACTTTTGTAATATCACAATTGTCACAAAAAAATATGACACACCAGTCGTTTCTTCTAATTCCTTAATATTCATTTCCTTCCATTTTTTTAAAAACACTTGTCTGAAATCAGGCTTCTAAATTTAATTCATAAGCATATAAATAAGTGATCTCTTTTTCAAAAAGGCTGGGTAGGTATCAGTTCCCATTGACTTCAGTGATAAATTCTTCTTAGTCAAGACTACAAAAACAGACTACATTTTTAATATTATCTTTTACTGAATCAGCTATACAGGTGGGAGCGATTCTAGACAAGCTTGTAGAAGGTCTTCCTTTGTGCTTGGAAGCTTGTCTACCATCTCTGTTGCATATTCCCTGGATCATCGCATCTCCAATAACACTCCAATCTTGCTACATTTTATTAGTCATAGATTAATGGAAAAGATTTACAGAGATAATATCCAAATCCTTGAGTAAGGGCTCACCTGTATATATAGGCAAATCCAACAAGGTGCAGCCACACCGCTATTTGGCTGTGCAGCATGTGCACAGTGAGCTCTTAAAGTTCACTGGCTTGTCAGTACAGCAATGGAACTCAGGCTGAATGTCACCATTGATGAATTCAGAAGTAGGGGAAAAGAGGGGGACCAACAGCAACACTATTCATCCTCTTGATTCCAGAGCTGCACTAAACAGTGGCTTTGGTAAGAGCTGCACTTATAACCCAGTGATTAGATAGATGGATGGATAGATAGAATATAAGAAAGTAATGGCACCACCACTGTTGCCACAGCCAGGTGAAAGTGCCCTGTGTGCCTCTTGTACCGCCAGACCAGAAAGGACTGCAGCATGAGCGTGTGCTCCTACTGCATTAGGGTTATATGATAAGTATAAAACAAACAGGACAGCCAGTGTGTGCTGCAGCCCTTCCCAGGTGAGCTGTGCACTAACCATTTTACCTGCTGGAACATTAGCACAACAGCGGTTCTCACCTGGGGTTGGCATCAAATTAAAAAAACATTGAGCGATGTCCTGAATCTAGAAAGAACCACTGTTTTAGTTTACTGTAAACATCGGCATTATAAAATGCTAATCTAAAAGTGAGGAATCTGGGATTTCGTATCCCTTGTACAGGCAGACTTACAACACAATTGGTTCCTGAAAACCACGTCTTAAGTCGAAACGTTGTAACTTAGAACCAATTTTCTCATAAGAAACAAGGTTTTAAATGGGGGATTGGTTCCTGAACGAAGGCCCGATACTCTATTTTCACCAAAAATACCCCAGAATTTTGTACTCGATCAATTATAGATGAGCAATATAACTATGTTAATATATTTATATTGTAAATAGCAATCATATATATTTGGAAGGACTTCTTTGAGGTGATTTTACGGGACATTTTGAAAGGCTCTTGGTTGGACTTTTTGAAGGCTTCTTGTCTGGAGTCTTCTTAGGAGTCTTGGCTGCAGGTTTTTCTGGAGTCTTGTCTGCTTTCTTAAAGAAAGTGTCCAAGGAAGTTTGGACAGATGTTCTCCAGAGAGATGAGCGACGCAGCAAATTTGTTTGCTGGCATGGCGTTGCAGCAGATCAAGTGTTGTAAAGTCAAAACTGACATCATAAAGTTGAAACAGGGTGTCAATTTATAAACGTTTTAAGTCGAGGACTGCCTGTATAACAATGATCATATTAAGAAGATAATATTTATTCTGAAAATATTCTGAATTTTTTTTTTTCTTTTGCCGTGTGTGTTGCTCTTAAAGATGGTCTGCTAAACCAAAGTAATTTTCTTGAATGGAAAAAATTTCATTATAAGGTATCACTCATTTAATTACTACAGTTTTGAATGTGAAGACCTGCATTTTTTTTCCCGAGGGCTATTATAGCTGCTGTTGAAAAACTGAAGCAACATCTGGCTGATCTTTTTATTTTGCGGTGAGGCATGTGATCAGTTTGCAGTGCAAGGACTTGTGTGTACAAGAATTAGTCCTTGATTGCATTGATTAAGGCTACTTTAATTCTAAGCTAGTGCCCATGCTATGGTAATGCACTTTTAATTTGGACTAACTTTTCTGAACCTTCCTATATGGAAAAGCCTATATTTTGGGTCTTTGGCACTGAGATTTCTGTACCTTGATGTGTCCAGTTTTAAATGGTCATGCTACACAGCCAGACTTGAGTTATTGCATCTTCAGTGATACTGTACTTTCATATGTTTGTGGCTAGGACTTAGAGGGACTTGCGGGCTTTAGCACTGAAGAAAGAGAAGCACTCAATTTTCAGAGAATGGTAGGAGATATTGTTTATTTTTCTGGACACATTGGGACAATTGGGAAAATATTGGAAGATTATCAGCCCTTGAACGATTTGTCACTTCATCCTTAAAGCAAAGTGGGTGGGTTTGCTAGTCTGAGTGAAAGTAACATATGGGCATTGGCCCCTTCCCTCAGGCAAACCAACTAATCCAGGTGGGACTTCAACCACTGAAGTTGGGACAGAGACTGTGTGTGTGGATCAGAGCTGTGTTGGGGACTGATATTTTATACCCTAAAATAAATTTAAATAGTCTGATTGTGCCATTAAATATATTTTTCTATGTATGCTTCAGATAATACTTTGGTTTGCCATTATTAAACTGTATCTGAGAGAGTTGGAACTTGGTGCTTATTTTAATGTGAATTCAGTCAGCATCAAAAGTCATATTTTGTTGTGTAGTTTGGAAGGTAAGACTTCATTTATGGTGTTTTCTGAATGAAGTACTACATGGGTAGACTGTTTTATACTGTACAAAAACTTGGCTGTTTATCAAATATGGCTTACCACCATATTCTGCCTGGGGCTCAAATAGCTATATATGCTTTCATTCCCATTCTATGCCAGATTACTTCTGGTAGTCTCCTCATCATTCAGTAAACACTAAGGGGATGTTAGGGTTATTACATGAGACTAGAGCTCTGATGCTTACAACCATGAAGCCAGTTCAAAAGTGAAAAATTAATTGAAGATACTAGTCTTTTCAGATTTGCCTGTGGACTGCTGAGATTCTATCCAAATGCTGTTATATGTCTTTGAAATGTTTTCTTTAAGATGCTCTCACCTTTACTTAAATGTTTGTAATCATTGTGCAATATGTACACATCCCTGAGATAGAAGTCTTAAACAGAATATAGTATTATCTTCATTGGCTGTTTTTCTTTGACTCCCCTCATCCATGTGACTTAACTAAATCACTCAATCTGACAAAAATAATAAATACATGGGTTGGAAGTTGGATTTCCAGCTCTTCTTCAGATGCAGAATTCACTCTTCTGATGCCATCCCAGACAAATGCCTATTCTCTTCTTCAAAATCAGCTTGTTCTGTCTTAATGTCTTAACAATTAGGAAAATTGTCCCTGCAATTTAATTTTAATTAGCTGTTTTGTAATTGCTTTCATGACTTCCCTTAATCTCATATTCTCCAAAGTGTGTTCCTTCAGTGTTTTGGGGGGGGTTTTGGTTGGGGTTTTTTTTTTTTGTGGTTTGCATTTCAGCCCCTTTATCTTTTGTTCATTTTCTCTGGAATCTTTCCACTTCCTTTGTATCCTTCTTAAAATATGGTCCCCAAAACTAGACTCAGGAGTCTAGCTGAGTCTAAATAACTGCCAACTTCATACAGTCCTTCTGTTAATGCAATTCAGATTTGTCTTTGCTTTTTTTGGATGGCATCACATTGCTACTGAGTTTGTAATCAGTCATACCCCCCAAATCCTATTACTGCCAATCCACTTGCTCCCACTGTGCATTTCTCCCCATTTATTGTCCATAGGCCAGTTTTCCAATTTATACAAATCCCTTTGGTTTTTAATCCTGTCCTCCAAAATGTTTGCAGCCCTTGCCACTGTGTCATCTGCAAGTTCGATCAGTATACTGTATTCATAGATTCATAGATGTTAGGGTCGGAAGGGACCTCAATAGATCATCGAGTCTGACCCCCTGCGTAGGCAGGAATGACTGCTGGGTTCAGATGACCCCAGCTAGATGCATATCTAACCTCCTCTTGAAGACCCCCAGGGCAAGGGAGAGCATCACCTCCCTTGGGAGCCCATTCCAGACTTTGGCCACTCTAACTGTGAAGAAGTTCTTCCTAATGTCCAGTCTAAATCTGCTCTCTGCTAGCTTATGGCCATTATTTCTTGTAACCCCCAGGGGCGCCTTGGTGAGTAAAGCCTCACCAATTCCCTTCTGTGCCCCCATGATGAACTTATAGGCAGCCACAAGGT
>NW_005842157.1:2047281-2078329 GCF_000455745.1 Alligator sinensis | reverse complement strand
TGTAGTCATCCAAGTCACAGCCTCTTAACTTGTTCACCAGTATGGGGTGGGATACTGTATCGAAGGCCTTCCTGAAGTCTAAGTAAATGACGTCAACCCCTGCTCCTGCATCCAGGTGTTTTGTAACCTGGTCATAAAAAGATACTAGATTAGTCAGGCATGATCTACCTGCTACAAACCCGTACTGGTTTCCCCTCAGCATAATTTGTCCTGCCGGGCTCTCACAAATGTGAGCCTTGATAATTTTTTCAAAGACTTTGTCTAGGATAGAGGTGAGACTGACTGGCCTATAGTTGCCTGGGTCCTCCTTCTTCCCCTTCTTGAAAATGGGGGCCACATTGGCCCTTTTCCAGTCCTCCAGGACCTGGCCCATCCACCATGAGTGTTCAAATATTCCTGCCAGTGGCTGGGCAATGACGGCAGCCAGTGCCTTCAGTACCCTCGGATGGAGCTCATCCAAGCCTGCTGACTTAAACGCATCTAGTTCCTCCAAGTGCCTCTGCACCATCTCAGGGTCTACGCTTGGTAGTCTGGCGCCCTGCTGCTGCCTCTCTACAGTCCCAGTAAGAGCCATGTCTTGCCCCTTGCTTAGGAAAACTGAGGCAAAGAACTCATTAAGGAGTTCGGCCTTGTCCCCCCCTGTCCGTCTCCAATTGCTTATGCCCGTTTAGTAGGGGTCCTATTCCACCCTGGGCCTTCCTTTTACTCCCTATATATCTAAAAAACAATTTTTTGTTATCCTTAACTTGGGATGCCATCCTCAGCTCCATGGTATCTTTGGCCTGTCTAACTGCTTCCCTACAAGCACGAGCAGAGGAGGTATACTCCTCTTTAGTAATCTCTCCCCGTTTCCACTTTTTATATGCTCCCCTTTTAGCCCGTAGACTGCTCTGGATTTCCCTGGTCAGCCAAGGAAGCCTCTTGGCCCCTTTCCCCCTTTTTCCCCACATTGGGATCGTCTCCCTCTGTGCTCAAAGGATCATTTCCTTAAGGCACAGCCACCCTTCCTGGACTCCCAACTCTATTTCTGCATGTAAGTTATTAACAAAAATATTAAGCCAAAGTGTACCCAGAAGAGTTCCCTGAGAGAAGACCTGTTCCCTGTTAAAAACCTTCTGCTATTCTGATATTCATTCCATTGTTACACTTTTTCAGCTATTCAATCAAACACGCATCTATTAGTTGAAGACATGTTCATTCAAATTGGCAAAAGTCTGACACTCTTTACTTTTAATGAACTGTATCCCTTCACCACATTTATATAAATTCTGCTAGTCATCTTATTGCCAGTTGTTTTTTTTATTGTTGTTTGCCTTTTGATCGGGGGGGGGAGGGGGAAGGGGAGGCAGAGGGGTTGTGGAAACTGAAACAAAGTGCAAACACTAAGCATTGCATGATGCACATTCTCTCCAGTGAGCCGAAGACCCACCATCTTTCTAATCTGTCTTGATTACCTGCCATGTTTGTAGAACCCCATCTTATTCTATTTAATATCTATGACCAGTTGTAGCTTTGATTTATTCTCTAAAGCTATTTGTAATAGTTGGTGTTTTTAAAGTTGTCTGAAGGAAAAAAAGTTACAGTAATTTTATATACAATATTTGTTGGTATAACAGCCAGGGTCTAAAACTCATTATGTTTTTGGGGCTTTATGTGCAAAATCTCCTTATGCTTATGGTTAAATGTGAATCATACATAGTTGTATCCTGTGTACTCCCTAGAGCATGGCAGTTTTATACATGATGCATGGGTAAATTTATACTCATTCCTCAAACTGTGATTAAAAGGAGAACATAGACATTTTATTACAGGCATTTCAAAATTATTATTTCGTCTTAAATTTCTACCTTTTTAACAACTTTAACCTCTTGGAAGACTGGGAATGTACATTTTTCCCCTAACGTACCTTATTGTGTTACTCTAGAGTTGCTCATGGCTACTGGCCTTAATGCCTTAGTTTTTTTTTTTTGTTTTTGTTCTTAAATATTGTATCACTTGTGTAAATATGTTAATACTGTAGCCTGTAGAAAAAAAATACAAGGAAGTTTATAAGACAGGTCAAATTATGGGCCTACTGATTTTGTCAGTATCCTTATAGGCAACCACAAAATTCACGATTTCATGGATTCTGCAAAATCCAGCATTGCCTGTGAAATCCAGGCAATGTCCATGAAATCCGTGGGGGAAAAAAATTATGGAAAAGAAAACACTGGCTCCTTAGCCAGCAATCCTTAGTGGGCTGCAGCAGCCCAGCGGGGCAGGAAAGTGGAGACAAGGGGGCTTCCCACTTGAAGGGCTGCAGGCAAGGTGGCTACCATTCCCTCCCCCCTCCCACCCCCGGCCACTGATTGACTGCAAGGGATGCCTGTCATGTGGCCCTGTCCCTCCACCAATTGGCAGTGAGGGGTGGGGCTCCATGACAGCCTTTGCAGCCAATCAGTAGTGAGGGTTGGGCCCACATAAAAGGTAGCCCCTGCAGCCAATCAAAGGTGAGGGTTGGGGTCACCTTTAGCTGTGGCCCTGTAGCCAATCAGAGACATGGGAGGCCTGCCACACTCCACCCATGAAATGGCTGCCCAGGCCCCCCTTTCTGCTCATGAAATCGGGGACAGCCCCCACAAATTAGGTAGGTCTCTACCTTTAAGCTGCATGAAAATTCTGATAGAATTGTGATCTCATCCCATACAGCGTATAGTGGGAATACAAATGCCAGTTCAGCTCCCCCTCCACCACAGTGCTGGAATTCCCAGTGATGAAATCAGCCCTTTCTTTCCTCCCAGCCTGATCCAGTGACCTCCTGAACAGCACCTTTTATATTAAATGTCCTCAAGAGTCAAGTCCCGATTTAGATTCTGCCCCAACACAATCCATATTGCTCCCTTTTCTTTTTCTGATATTGAGGACTTCTGAGAATAAGAACTGCTGTTTCCTTCCACATGTTCTGTGGAGGTCCAGGCATGGTCGCTTTTCTTCCTAACCTGCACAAGCATCGAGATGCATCCATGTGGACACACTTAACAAGGGGTTCAGAATTAAGAAATGGCCCTAGCTTCTAGTGCCCCTCAGCTAGTGGTACAAATAAATTTCATGGACATCTTTCTCTTACGGCACTGCTTGTACTAGAGAAAAATGAGAACTCTGCCTTTTACTAAGTAGTATTTTATGTACTTAATTAAAACTGTATACTGAAAAACAGCGCTCCCTTTCTTGGGTCATTAGAAGCTTATTAGAAGCACTGCTCCTTGGCTCATTGATTAAACTTTCTTGAAGGTGTTAACTTAAAACAATCTGCCTTTTCATTGGGAGATTTAGTTTATTCCGAGTCAGTTTAATTCTCAAAGATTAAAAAATTTAACAGATGGGTATCAAATTACAGGTTTTATTGCATATAAAAGGGGTTTGCAAAACCGAATATTAATAAAAATGTTTTGACCTTTTTAAAAAAGCAAATAAAATGCTTGATTTTGTATTATAACAATAATGTATTAATTGAAGCTGTATGCTAGTTTACAACTACCAAACCTTGCTTTTATTGTCCAAAATGAATAAAATGTACATCTCAAATACCACTAGCGGTTAAAAACAAATCTGATATTTCAAATAATTTCAAATTTTAACCTAAACTTGTAATTTAGTGATGAGAATACTAGACAAGGGATTTTCTTTTCTCTTTAACTAGATACTTTCTTTTTAAAAAATTGCAGATCATTATAATTTTGGCAACCTTATTGTTGCCAAAATTACACAGAAGTGCCTTTAAACAGAGCCTGATTTATAGAATTTTTTTCTAATTATGGTTTATTATTGTAATGTGGAAACAGATGTTTTTATAGTTTGTGCTTTCAGTCTTTATAATGTATGCATGCCTCCTTGCGTCTTTGTTATACATTTATACAAACTATATAAGAAGTTTTATTATGGCTGCAAAGTAAAAAAACTAAAAAGCAAATGTTTGCCAGAGCTCAGGCTGCTGGTGAAATCTTAGTTTGGGCTCCTTTTGTGTATGCACAGAGATACAAATTTGAATTACACTGTTACAGGATATCTTTTCCTCAGAATCGCTTCCTCACTCAGCAGACAGAATAGAAACTGCTTGGTCAATGAGCAGCAGGTTTTTTGATATTCTTATTAGAGTGAGCTTATTTATTCATGTTCTTTAAATGCTGCTTTTGTACAATATTGTTCTTTTTTCATGGACTTTTATTATTATAGTTAAGGTACCTCAGTGTTTCCTAGCCAGTAATTAATCTTCAGAATATGAGATGACAAGATGATATTGTTAGCCTATATTAGAGATAGAGAACCAAGGCACAGAGGGAGTCGGTTCAAAAGTATTCACCACTGTCAGTTGCTTAGTTGCGACACATAGGACATGGTTTTAACAGAGCATTTAGCATTATATAGCAGTATACGTTCACAGCAAAGCTCCCCTTGACTTTAGCTGCAGATACGAATGCTCATCTCTTTTGCAAAATAGTCTGTCGTGGTCTCAAGGTGAGAACCCAGATGATGAGGAATGCCCACTTAGGGGATGGACAGGAATTCATTTGAAACATTAGGGCTAGGGACAGACATTACACATAAACCAGTTTAAGTGATCAGAAACTGGTTTAAACCTGTAACAGAACAGATGTTCAGTGTATATAAACCAGTTTGAAAATGGCTGAAACCGGTTTGAGATAAACATGGTTGAATGTAATATCAGAGTTAACTGATTTGGGTCAAACCAGTTTATGCAATGTCTGACCCCTTGCTTGTTTAAGATAAACCAGACTCCCCCACCATCCTGGCATGCTCTCTGGGCTAAGCAGGGCTCTCTGCTCCACAGTAGAGCTAGCCCCTCCCCTCTGCTTCCTGGCTGCAGCTCCATCAGAGACTGCAGACACAGCAGAGTCTGCCTGGCTTCCCCCTGCCCCCGACTTTGCTGCTTAAGTAGGAATCCCCCCTCCCTCCCATCTCCTACAGCATAGGCCCCAGCCCCATGGACCCTAAGCATGTGGTATGCTAGCTAATGCTGAGAGGTGTCTATGTGTGCATGTCTCCAATTTCACTGAGACAGGCAGACAGAACAGTGACTGCTTAGGGCTTTTTGGAGCTAATCAACAGGTCAGCTGATAAGCTGTTTAAGAAGGGTTTGAACTAATGGAGAAAGGCTGTTGTTTTCCTGATGAGGTGGTAAACACTGTTATCAGCCCCCTGCTGGCTTGCTCAGTTAGTTGCAAACAATATAAAGAAGCAGGGAGAGAGAGATGAAAAAGCTCTGTATCATCAACAAATGCATGCACTGCACACCCAACTTGCCTCAGAGTGCTAGCAGGGGGCTGGGGTTTGGCAATATTCCTGCCCCTTGAACAGCCAGCGGAGAAAAGCCTGGGATGGTGCAGGCAGTCCTCCCCAGTCAGAGATCCTGTCCATGCCTGGCCACACACCCCTCAGCTCAGCACTCTGGAATGGAAGGGAGGGCTGCTTTAGCACTCTGGGCTTCTAGCCTGAGCCACAGCGGGCATGTGCCTGAATGTCTTCAGTCCAGAGAGAATGTCTGTCCAGTTACAGACTGGTTCAGCCTAGCCAGGTTAGACTAACCTGCAAAGATTGACTCAATTCAGGCTCAGGCTTCTTGAATATCTGTCCCTAGCCTAAGAATCTGGGAAATTTGCAGTGCCACAAACACATGGCATGATCTACATGTACAGCCATTCAAGTACTTCAGAGTTCTGTAAAGCATGGCAAGACCATGTAATGTAATGAAAACTGAGGGAAATGCGTGACCTTTCTGAATGTTATGCAGCTAGTTCATTTTTTAGTTAGCATTAAGATGGTCAGGGTTTTTCATTCAGTGTCTTTAATTCCTTGTAGAGTAATTACTTGGTGTTTATGGCAGAGCTATTCTGGTGGTTTGAAGTGGTGAAGCCATCATTTGTACAGCCCCGTGCTGTTGTACATCCCCAAGGTAACTATTTTAATCATTTTTTTGTATTATGCTCATTATGCTGTGAAAACCCCATCATGTTCCTGTTGCCAGAATGTTCACAGATTTAATCTGCCAGTGAATTCTCATGGCTTGAAAAGAGACTGTGGAAAAATGACATATTCTCTGTGTGAATTATGAGCATATTTATTTGTAATTAACAAAAATTTCATCAGGCATCTGACTAAACCTCTTGTGTGTATACCATGATTTAGAGGATCAATGGTTGCCTACTACTGCAAAGCTCAGCGTGGGCAGGATTCCTCCTTTTCCTTCTCCTCCTACTCCTTTTCTTCCTCTTCTGCCTTCTATATTATAAACAGACTTTTTTCTTAAATAAAGACTTATCTGAAACAGGTGAATTTATGCTGAGATCATTACCTGTAATTTTCCCAATTTGGACAAACCCTAACTTCCAATTATTTACACCTGCATAAATCCTGTAGACATAACTGCAGACAGAATGTGACCCAAGGAACTTTAATTAGTGGGTGTGATACATAAGGAAAAGATCTTGAGGGGAGTGAACAAATTTAAACAAGTAACTACAAGCCAGGATAAAACTCTGCGCCTGCAGAGTGAGCAATCATCTCAAACAACTTTTTAAATTTGTCAAATCTGTCTTGGCAGATCTGTTAGGGACTGCAGAAGAAAGTTAAGAAGCATGTGCCACTTGCATGTATCACATGGTCTTGGCACTGGGACCTGTGATTTACACTGTGGTGGTGTTAAAATTTTACTCAGTTTTGTTTCATGTATGTATTGTATAGTATGCATAATATATGAAAAATAATTTAAATATTGCTTCCTAATTTAAAAATGAGGCCCAAATACAGTTTCCTAACAAGCAGTTTGTCAACGTTTTTCAATTTAAAAAGGCCTTTGTCCAAAATATATCTATTTAGAAAATGAGGAACTTTTGCAAAATTCCTTAAAACTTTTTGAGATAACAAAAATGTAGTATTTGTTTCCATTGTTTGGCTTTCCTCTCCTCTTCCCCTCCTCCCCCCCAAATCCCAGCTCCCCGTCCTGCTTTCTCCCTTTTTCAGGGGCTACACAGAAAAAGTAGATGGAAGAGTGAATAGTGGAAAAGAAACATTTTATAACACTTTTTTAACAAATTAAACTTTATCCTTCTGAATCATATGAAATGAAAGTTAAACGGGGGCATTTCATCCAGCTCTACTAATAAGGGTTTGAACTGAATGCTGAACTTAAGTAATTTGGAGTCTTGCCTTTCATTACAGCTGAATCAGTGAAAGATGCATCCACTTCTAGATTTATTGCCAACAGAAGAAACTACATGGGTGGCTCATGTGATTCTGACTTTATAGCCAGGTAATGTCAGAGCTTTTTAAATTGTGTTTTGTTTCTCTCACTTCTGCTTAAATTGAGCACAATTGTTCATGTGATTTCTGAAGGCCTTTCTAGAAGTGTCCAGAAGCTATATTATCAAACACAGACAAAGTCAATTTGTTATACATGGTTCCTTCAACATAGTGTAAAAGACAGTTAACAGTTCTGAATATCAGTCCCTCTAAATCCTTCTCAAATTGTGTCAGAATAAAGAATGAAAACTGAAGATACTGAGAAATGTTAGATTCTGAGAAATAATGTAGTTCTCAGGAATGGGCAAATCCAATTGCTCTAGCAGCAGACCAAAACCACTGTTGTTTGCTACATGGAGACCTGTTCCCTGCAACACTGCCAGTGCACCTTTGTCTATAACAGTGCACCACCTGGCCTCCAGTTTCTCTTCTGATCTTGCACAGTCCTGAGGTCACTCAGCTCCCATTTGTGTTAAAGGAACTGGATCTTTTTGGCAATTTCCAGATTTAGGCCCTTTAGCAGAGCTGACAGACTATCAAATGAGTAGATTGGGAACTAGGATGGAAGCACTAAACTTTCATTCACTTGTGAATTACATACTGTAGATAAGTGGAAATGAAAGATATAAGGCTTTACAGAGCAGGTTCCAGCAACAAGATTAATATAGAGAAGGGGAGTATACCAACTCACAAAGCAATGAAATGAATGCCTTAAAAGTAAAGCTTTTTGAAATGCTAAAGATTGTTGCTGGAGGGAGAAATGTTAGCGACAGGGAATGGGACTTGTTCCAGGGATGGAGCACTATGCTGATGGATGTCTTGAAAATATAACAATATGGCAATATACTTCATGGCTTTTGTTGGTAATCTGTATGAATGTTGCTAGTTTCTGGATAATTCAATATAGCTCAGTGATTCTCAACCTGGGTACCAAGGTACCTTGGGGTGCCATGAAGTGTGAGGAGATAAACAGATAAGCTAAGTAGAAAATGCAGGCTCAGGCTTGTCCCTGAATGATTCCTAACCCCGACTTCCAAGACCCTTTGTAAGGAGGTAAGCAGCATAATATATTTATTCGTTTTTGAAGTGGGATGCCATTTAATTCACACAAGATATGGAGGTGCCTTGAATCCAGTGTTTGGTGCCTTGAGTCCAAAAAAGGTTGAGAATCATTGCGTTACCTTTATCTAAAACTGGGAGTTTTGACTGAGGTATGGTGGTGCTCCAGCCAGTACTTAATCTCAGAGGTTTTTGGCTAGAGCAGTTGTTCTCAACCTTTTCAGACTCAATGTACCTCTCTAACTTGTCAGAATTTAGCAGAACTCCATTTAAAAAACTAATAGTACAAATATAATGTGAATAATATATTTTTAATATATTAGTGAATATTGTTATGTTTTACTAGCGCATATTCACCCCCTCAGGCAGACAGCAGGGTGCACTCTCTTGACTCTGACCAGCTTCATGCATGTTTGCTCTGAGTGTGGCACATGGACTCCCCACATGTGGCTCTAGATCACCCCTGGGGATCAGGGACCGGTGGACCAATCTCTTCCTTTTGACCTTTCTTTTGATGGAAGCAGAGAAGGATTTCAATTTATGGCATCCGGACATTCTATTTAATGCCTTTCACATTTCATTTAGGGCAACAGATTTATTGATTATGACTTTTGGACACAGGGGAAAGTTAGATAATTAGGTATCTGGTATACTCTCTTTATTTAGCTTACCCAGATAACTCTATTCAGTATCTTTGTTGACTTACAGAAATCCCTGCATGTTTCAAGCAGGGATAAGATTTCTTTAAAACCATTAGGTACTACTGGTTTGATTCTCATCTTACATGCACTGCTGTAAATCTGGATTAATTCTATCAAAAGCAATGGATTATATTAATGTAAAGCCAGGATGTGGGTGAAGAGAACCTGAATCCTCACCTTCGATTTCTTTTGAAAGTCCATAAGCTATTAGCAAATACCATCACTGTACTTAAAAAGCATGGAGTTTCATTATGAGGTGAAAACTGAATACTAGCATAGAAGGCAGTATATAACGTGCTCTTTTCAAGGACACGATTGAAGCCCTTCCTGATTTATCTCAGCTCTGGCAGAATCTTTTATGACACAAAAATCCTTGTTAAATAGAATGTACTCATTTGGAAGAGAAGAGATTCTGTATGCACACATGATTTTGGCTTCTGGACTGAAGAGTATTGACAGAGAGACGGAACAGAATTCCATTAATAGAAAGCTCCTAAAGGAGCTAAAGCTCCAGATCTTAGTGGGCTTTAATTTATCACTACTGTTAGGACTGCCAGTATAGCTATTGCCTGTGAGCTGCCACAACTGTGCGTTTTGTCATTTATGTGAAGTTTATAATAGGATCTCTGTTTCACGGAACAAGTTCAGAACAGAAGAACAAATCTTTGTAAGCCTCTAGTATAAAGAGGGATAGTGTATTGTCTGGGTTCATTATGGCAACAATTGTTAGTGTCTTTTTAGGAACAAGTTATCATTTTATGTTGGAATAGTATGAGAGCAGTAAATGGTAAAGTAATTGTAAGATCTATTTTTTATCCTGGAGAGATACTGTACTTCATCACAAGTAAATAGATTCATAGATTGTAAGGCCGGAAGGGACCTTGGAAGATCATCGGGTCCAGCCCCCTGCACTAAGCAGGAAAGATAACTGGGGGTCAGGTGACCCCAGCAAGGTGACTGTCTGGTCTCCTCTTGAAGATTTCCAGGGTAGGTGATTGCGCCACCTCAGTTGGGAGCTTATTTCATAGTCTGGACACCCTGACTATGAAGAAGTTTTTCCTAATGTTGAGCCTGAATTGGTCTTCCAGGAGTTTGTGGCCATTACTCCTAGTTTTCCCCTCGGGTGCCCTGGTGAACAGTTGCTAACCGAGCCCTTGATGTACTCCCCTAGTGTAGCAGCAAGCTGCTACCAGGTCCCCTCTCTGCCTTCTTTTCTTCAGGCTGAAGAGTCCCAGATCCCTCAGCCATTTCTTCATATGGTTTGCCTTGTAAGACTCTGATCATACAGATGGCTCTTTGGACTCTCTCAAGCTGGCAAAGGGTAGATTCAGGCTAGATATCAGGAGGCACTACTTCATGGTCAGGGCAGCTAGGATCTAGAACCAACTTCCAAGAGAAGTGGTGCTGGCTCCTACCCTGGGGGTCTTCAAGAGGAGGGTAGATTAACTCCTTGCTGGTGTCGTTTGACCCCAGTTCTCTTTCCTGCCATGGCAGGGGGTCGGACTTGATGATCTGCTCAGGTCCCTTCTGACCCTACAAACTATGAAACTAAGCTTGTCCATGTCCTTATTAAAGTGTGGTGCCAAGAACTGGATGCAGTACTTCAGCTGCGATCTCACCAGTGCTGAGTAGAGCAGAAGAATTACCTCCTTAGTTTTGCTGGAGATGCATTGATTGATGCATGCCAGTGTATTATTTGCCCTACTGGCTACAGCATCACACTGCTGGCTCATATTCGTACTGTTGTTTATTATTACCCCCAGGTCCCTTTCATTCGTGGTGCTAAATGAAAAGAGAATATAGGTTTATAATGTTAGAAAGCTAACACCTAGTGCCCAAATCACAGGCTTTTCTTAAGAGAACAAGGAGATCAGGATTTAAGTGAGTGTATTTGCTTTGAGTTGGCTAGGAAGTTTCGCAGATTATCCCAGTGAAATTCCGTATGGATGATTTCTTTGTAGAGTAACGTATAGGCAATTGGAGTTTGAAATAGGCGTTTCAACTGATTTCTATGGTAGTGGTACACCCTGCTGCCTTAGTGAGCTTCGGCCTAGAATTAATGTTAAATGGGATCTTCAGCAATAACAGAAGAGGGGTGTTTGTGCAATTTGCGTATGCACACATGAAAAATGCTTATTTGTAAAAGCATCCATGTTTTCCCTCATTTCGTAGTACTGTGTTCCTCATGCAGGTTTTTTTAGCAATGACCTTGTTAGTCTATGCAATGGATTATGCAAAACCAAATGAGCAGTGATTTGCTGTTCTCTGAAACAGATTTTGCCAGGAGTGCTTAACTGTCTTTTGCTAAACATGACTTCTTTTAATTAAACAAAAAGATTGTATTTTTGCAGTCATTAGAATAAAAAAGGAATTTTTAAGAATCCATCTAGATGTTTGTAATAAGATCAGTCATGTAGCGTATAGGTATAACAGGCAGCCCCTAACCCCTGTTATTTTGAGTGAGAGGTAAAGGCAGCATTATGTGGTTGCAAGACTGCTAGCAGCTAAAATGGTACCAGCTACAAAGAGACAAGCAGCAGAAAGGAGTTAAGAGTCATAGCTTGAAGACTGTAACAAGCTACCAACCACTTACCTGGAGAAGACATGAATATGATAAGGTGCTGAACTGCAGGCATCTATTTAAGTGGTGGCTGTGGCAGGGCTTTTGGGCTAATGAAACCCGCTGGACCCACTTAAGAAAGCAGGAGTCATGTGACCAGAATGGTTGAAACCTGGTGCTCTATAAGCCTAGCTCTTGAGCCAGAGCAGGCTTTTGGGCTTAGGACACAGGAGGGAGAAGAGCTCCCTGAAGTTTGCAGCAGAACATGGCCACTGGCAGCAGTAGCACAGGGACATGGCCGAGTGTCCAGGATGCACAGGTAGCAGCAACTCCTGGTTCCTGCCATGATAGTGATCATGTTTGCAGCCACATGGCTGCTGGAAGCAGCTGCTTTTTTTTCACCTCGCACCCCCAAGTCAGCACCTGGGGCAGTCCTCCTGTTTGTCCTGCCCTCATTACACCACTGCCTGGCAGCCTTGGAGAAAGAGTCCCTGGGAGTGCTGAGTGATCCCATAAGTGTGTTTGGAGGGGACCAAAGCTATGGGCGGTTGGTGCCAGCCAGCAGCAAGCAAGAAACCTAGAAGGGAGGAAGCCAGCTGGAAGTGAAGGGAAGAGCCTTAGGGAAAGGCAAACCTAGGCTTATTGCTAGGTTACATGTATAGGGAAGAGCCCTGGAAAGGGCAACCCCAAGCTATAGGTGAAAATGGGGGATTGCCTAGGGAAGGGCAACCCCCAGGTTAGATGAACATTGAGATGACAGCCATGAGGCATGGGGTGACTAGTAAGGGGTGAATGGAGGCCACATGGGGCACCCTGGTGAAGATACTCTGGAACATTTCCTTCTACCAAGAAAGGTTGCCCCATGAACCACTCCAAGCATCCAGCAGAGGATGCTGTGTTACACAGAACTGAGGATGGCCAGTAGGAGGCAATTTGAGCCCAGGGGCTGCACTGGAGACAGCTGAGGTTGGATCAGGGGCCTGTGAAACTCGGGAAGGGCTGTGACTAGATGTGGCTCATGGTACTATGTTAAAGGGAATAGGCAGGCAGATTTATTTGGGTAGATGTTGATATCTTTTATCAGACTAACTGAGTAGTTGGAAAAAAGTTTTTTGCAAACTTTCGAGGACAAGCACCCTTCTTCAGGCATTGGGAGACTCTGCTGCTGTTCTGAGATCTCCAAGGTAGGAAAGAAGCCGATGTTGAAGGGGAAGCAGTTGAAGGGGAAACAGGCCTTGGAGAAACTGTGCAGGGCAGGGGCAGAGAAGCACTGAGGACTATGCTGAGGGGAAGAAGAGCCCTAAGGACTGTGCCAAGAGGGAAAGCACATAAAGGGGCTTCTCTGACTTCTAAAGGCACCCCCACTCTCCCCAATCCATCATGACATTTAACATTGGCAGGCAGGAAATAAGATGTGCTACAGAGGCCAGAGACCATAGCAGGCTAATCTGACTGCCAAGGGGCAACCAACTCCAGGGTCAGAGCCCCAAACCTGCTAAAGTAGTTAGCTGAAATAAAGTAGTATATAAATAACATCTGCTGAATTGGAGCATAATAATGTAAGTGTGTTTCTGAAATACACAACCATCACATAGTAAGAACCTCAAAAAGAGAGATTGGATATTTATCACTGAGACAAAAATGTGAAGACCAAGTTGTGACAGGCAAAGTTCTTTGGGTGAATCCGATATCTTTTATTAGATTAACTTAAATAGTTGGAAAATAACATAAGATATCAGATTCACCCAAAGAACCTTGTCTGCCTATGTCCTTAGACCAAAACAGCTACAACCTATACCACAAGATCATGTTGTAGAGTTCTAAATATGAAAGGATTTATTCTAATAGCGATTGAGGGGAAAAAAAGCATTTTTCTTGCTAGCAGCATAAATATGGGAAGCACAGTAGGAAGAGGCAACAACCTGTGACTGCTCTGTTAACCCCCTGTTAAGCAGGTTACCTAAACTGCTGGCTTCTGCAGGCAGGCTTTTGCTCCCCGAGAAGCTCCTCCACCAGTCCTTTTAATGTATTACAATCTTTAGGCAACAAATAAACCAAAAAATAAACAAAACAAAATGAAAACTCTTCTGCCCTGTTCTGAGTGATTGAGGAGGAGCCCTTTGGCTCTGGCTTCCATCACGGCAGCCTGGCCCCGTTCTTATAGCAAGCAGTTTCATTCACAGTTTGCTTCTTCCCCTTCTGTTTACTCTTCTGGAAGATTTTTAAGCTCTGAGCAGGACAGTCCCTGGCTATCCAAGGGTATTTTTACACATGTAAGCACCTCAGCACCAGGCACTTTGAAAGGCGCCTGGTTGTATACGCAGCAAAATACGTGTCAGCGCTGAGAAAGTGGCGGCGGTGCACTTTTGAACTAAAACACCTCGGGGGGTGCTTTAGTTATAAAACGCACCACTGCCATTCTCTCTGCACTGATGCGCATTTCACCACTTATACAACTGCATGTGGCACAGTGCAGTGCACGTCAGCTCACATGCAGAGCAGACTCGATTAATCAAGTCTGCTCCAAAGCAGTAGATCCCCAACACATCGCAGGACAGAAAGGTAGGTATATAAATGCCCCAGATGCCCTGCAGCTAGCCTCTCAACATGGTTGAGTGTTCCCTCTTAAAGGAAAAAAACACCCTGTTACATCCCCTAGCTGCTGGCTGGTGGTGAACAGTTCCTTCCTCAGCAGCAAGGGCTGTCCCAGGATCAGCCTAAGGGATACTGCTGCTACTGCAGTTGTCCATGACCAGCCAGGGGATTAATGGAGCAACCACAGGGTGTTGTTCCTTCCTGCTGCAGTTGCCTATATATATCTCTCTCTCTCTCTCTATCTATCTATATCTCTAGATAGAGATATAGATATATCGATAGAGATATAGATATCGATAGAGATAGATAGATATAGCTAGATAGATATATAAATAAAATTATAGAAAGTTAGGGTTTGAAGGGACCTCAGGAGGTCATCTAGTCCAACCTCCTTGCACAAAGCAGGACCAGCCCCAACTAGATCATCCCACCCAACCATATGCTGCTGGCAAGCAAGAAAATACAGTGCAACTGTGCCCTGGAACACCCACAAGCCCAGCCCTAGGTGCCCTAGAAAGGCAGACTGCATGCAGCCAGCTCCATCCCCAGCAGGCAGACTGCACCTGCAGCCCCAAGTGAGGCAGTGTACACTGAGGTAGGCACTCCTGTCTTTCACTTGAGCCATGCACCCCAATTTCCAGCAGTTTATTTTTTGCAGGGGAAAAGTATGCTGTGCAAGAAAACATGCTTTGGGAGTTTGGCTCTTTAAAAGTTTGGTAAATCCTTCTAAAAATGTATTTGTCATTCAGATGCTAAAGCAGCACAGGGATTATTAGCTTGTTGAATTAATGAAGCCTTTCTAGATTAAAATACCTAGTTTAGTAATGTCTTTTTCTTTGAATCAAACAAATGAGCATCTGTTGTATACTTAGCAGAAATAAAGCAAACCTTTGAAACTAATGGTTCTGTAGTAAAAGCATTAGTTATAGTTGCAAAGACATTAGCACAGATCACATTTTTGCCACCTCATGCATATAAATATTTGGACAGTTACAAGCAATTACAAAAAGAGGTGTATGATGATACTGTTCTTGTAACCTGTCCTATAGGTACTATCAGCTGTGGACAGCAAGACACGGCCTTTGTTTGTTTTTTTTATTATGTATTTACAATCTATCAAACCCATAGAAGTGACGTTTGTAAGAAAATATTAACATGAAATAAGTCAAAAGACAAATGTTCTACCAATAAGACATTTTCTGTCGCCATTTTAGAAAGCTGCAGAATAACTTCCTATTTAACTTCATTTCTTTTCTAAGGTGGAAATTCAGATGCTTGTATTATTTCAGTTAATAGATTTATGTTTTTACAACAAAATTCTTCTCCCTTATACAGAAAATTATTTTTTTGTGCTGTCCCAGAATACAAATGCAGCTGCATTTTTGCAGTGTCTTAGAGGTATTACATAATTTAATATGCTTTTCCTTGCAGTGTGGAGGGTCAAACTTTTACACCGTCTCATCAACTTATGGCTTCTAGACATACACACCAACAGCCTTATTCAACTGCTCCAGGTAACAGCTTTGCACCCAGGCTTGTTCATTTGATTCTGTTTTATGAACTAGATTACATTCATCATATTAATATTCTTGTAAATGTTCTTCATGAGGAATTCTTGGCTTCATTGGGAGAGTCACAGATGGAAGCTTAAGATTGGGCCTATAATTTTTTTTTAAATAAATGTACCTTGGTAAGTGCTTTTTGCAAAAAAAAAATTGCCTCTATCCATTTAATGGAGCTTGGTTTCTGTTTTGACTATGTGGAACATGGCTTGTACCCATTATTGTATAGCATAATGAACATTTTTATGGAGCAATAAAATTACCTTTATTTTCTAAGGGATGGGTATAGTGTGCACAGTGGAATTCATTAACATGATTGATATCCTGTTGTTCACATTAAAGTAAAAAGCAATTTAAACAAAACAAAACAGAAAACAAAATCAAAGCTTGATCACTTGCTACTGTATGAATAATTAAAGTAACTGATTTGTTATACTAATTTGAGCTCACTTAAAAATGTTTTTCCAAGTATTTCCATAAGTATTAACTTGGATACATTGCTTTATTTTAATTTCAATTAGGAGTTATTAGAAGGTCCACATCTATGTCATATATGGATGGGTATGTAGGAACTTGGCCCAAAGAGAAAAGGTGAGTAATCATTATATAGGAGGTGTTTTAAGAAATAATGATCTATAGCTGTCATCATTTGGACTTTCAGTAGGCCTTTGAGAAAGTTCACCCAAGAACTTGGAGAATCAAGTACTCAGAAAAAAGAAAAGCAATATTGTGTATTAGAAACTTGCTAACAGAAAATTGAACAGGAATAAATGTGAGTTTTCAACATTTGCAAGAGATGGGGACAGCTCCAACATTTTGTAATGGATGCGTGGTGTTAAATATACTTTATCTTACCTGATTCTAAGATGACTTTCAACTTAAGATGAACTCCCCACAATAATTACATTCTGTATGTGGGAAATTTTATATATTTGTTAAAATCTTTCATATATAGAATCTAATTATTGGAGCGTCATCGTAAATGTATCGCCCTCCCTCCCCCACTGCAGCAGAGAAAGCAGTGCCAGGGAGGTGAGGGAGGGGAGGCAGTAGGCAAGCAGGTGGCTGGCGGGGTGGCAGTGGGGAAAGAAAGCAGCATGACCTCTGCCTTTTGCCTTCCCCACACCTTACCCCCTGCTGCCTGTTCCACTTGTATCCCATGGTGCCTACCCAACCCATCAGTTCATGCACACCCAGCACCTGCCCCTACTGTTTTTGCCCCTCACTCCTCCATGCCTACTCCCCTGCCTGGTCCCCAGCTGCTGTCTTCTCTCTCCTGCTGCCTGTGCACCCCACAGCCTCTGCCTGTTTGCCTCACTCCCCGACCACTTACCCTCCAGCTCCCCTCCAAGCCAGGGCGTAGAGTTGCTCCAGCCGCAGCCTGGTTATGCAGGTGTTGCAGCAGCAGCTCCAGTCAGAGTCCAGGCTGGAGCTGCTGCCACTGCTACTGTACTGGGCTGGAGCAACCATGTGCTCTGTGTCCCTGGCTGGAGTGGGACTGGAACCAGGGGGCTAGCCAGTCAGAAGGAGGAAAGGGGGTGGGGGGGAGCTGCAGCTCTCGCCCCAACCCCAGGTCAGGGCTGCAGATAGAGCTACAGCAGCTGCCTGCCCCACTGCCATCTTGTACTCCAGTCCAAGGTAAGGGTTTTTTTCCTCCCATATTAAATAAAGAACCTCATCTTGGATTCAAGTAAATACAACAACTAAAAAGTGACAATAGAAGGCCACCTGGCCATCAACTCAAGATAGAAAAGTACTATTATGTAGATCAGTACAGACAGATTAGACTAGAAAGGGTATATGGTTTTATACTAAAGAATGTAAGCCAACTGCTAATTAGTAAAAGTTGGAAATAGACTCGCTGCTGTCAGAAACAGGATTAGAAGGACCACAGCTATGATCCAGTATGGCAATTTCTGTATTCCTCAAAGTTCTTGGGTTTATTCCAGATTGCCAGTAATATTAATTTGTGTATGTGTGAAGTTAAGATGTATAAGATGCATAAGCATAGCTTATTTAAAGTAAATGTAGTTTGAATTAAAGGAAGGTATAAAAATAATAAAAGAATAATATTGGATAATTAAACTTGCTTGTTTGTAATATGTTACTATCTTATGAAACTAATCCATTTTCATGAGCACTACAACTTTAGAAGAATATTTAAATGTATATGATTTTTTAAAAATATATATGAATTATGTTACGCCTTTTTATTTTCGTCCCATTTAGATCATCAGTGCATGGAGTTTCCTTTGACATTTCTTTTGATAAAGAAAATAGCATTCAGATATCTACTCCAAATAGAGGAATTACTAGATCTGTTAGTAATGAAGGTCTTGCACAAAATAACACCCGCGTGCCCAAACACATTAGGAAAAATCTGTCCTTTAAGCCAGTAAATGGTGAAGAGGAAACTCAAGATATTGAAGAGGAAAAGGACATAGTATCTCCTACCGACCCAGAAGTCAGTGCATCTCTAAATACAAATCAAAGAAATGCCAATGAAAACAACCAGTACAGACTTCCAAATGGAGCTTTGCAAAACAGGGCAATTTTGGATGATTTTGGCAATCAGATTGAGACCCCGAGCATTGAAGAAGCTTTGCACATAATACATGACACTGAAAAATCTCCTGGTGTTATCCAGCCAGACCAAATAACAAATGGGTTCTTTCTTCATAACCAGGAAATGAGCATTTTTAACTCAAACATTAAACTAAATCAGCCTAGTCCTGATATCATCATAGACACAAAAGGTGCTCTGAGTCCAGTGACTGACAATACTGAAGTGGACACTGGAATACATGTTCCGTCAGAAGATATTCCTGAAACTATGGATGAGGATTCTTCTTTGAGGGATTACACGGTGAGCATGGACTCTGACATGGAAGAACCATCTAAATTTCTTCAAGATTATGATGTACGAGCTAGTAACCAGAGAGAGCAATTAAGTCCCTGTCCAAGCTCAATAAGTACCAAATCACAAGCAGGCAGCAGTGCTTCTTCAAGCTCAGGAGTGAAAATGACCAGCTTTGCAGAGCAGAAATTTAGGAAACTGAATCATACGGATAGCAGAAGCAGTGGAAGCAGTTCGCAGAAAACTACCCCAGAAGGTTCTGAGCTGAATATTCCTCATGTAGTTGCTTGGGCTCACATACCCGAGGAAACGCCCATTCCTCAAGCAAGAGACACTACGCAGTTGTTGGCCTCTGAAATGGTCCATCTTAGGATGAAACTGGAGGAAAAAAGGCGAGCCATTGAAGCTCAGAAAAAGAAAGTTGAAGCTGCCTTCACTAAGCAGAGGCAGAAAATGGGAAGAACAGCATTTCTGAACGTGGTGAAAAAGAAAGGGGATGGAATATCACCTCTTCGAGAAGAAGCCGTCGGAGCTGAAGATGAGAAATCCTTCACTGAAAGTAGTAGACTGAAAGAAAAAGAAGCTCAAAAACCAGGTGAACGAACTAGTAAAACTATGGAGGTAATAAAGGAAAGCACTGAAAATTCTCAGTCCAAGACCCCTGCCACACCCGTGGATTCTGAAAAGCAATGGAATTTGGCAAGTCCCTCAGAAGAAACTCTAAATGAAGGAGACATTTTAGAATATACAAAATCTATTGAAAAATTAAATTCTTCTCTACACTTCCTACAACAGGAAATGCAGCGCCTCTCCCTTCAACAAGAGATGTTGATGCAAATGCGGGAGCAGCAAGCCTGGGTTATTTCACCTCCTCAGCCTTCTCCTCAGAAGCAAATTCGAGAGCTTAAATCTTCATTGAGGCAAACAGGATCATCATCTCCCACTGCATCATTTTCCATGGAATCTCCTCGCCCTACTCATCAATCCCCGCAGTCTTCTAACAGAAAAAATGCCTCTTTTCCCATTAAGATGCAAAGGACTCCTAGGCCAAATGAACTGAAAATAACACCTTTAAATCGCACCTTGACTGCTCCACGGTCTGTGGACAGTCTTCCTCGTTTAAGAAGATTTTCTCCAAGTCAGGTTCCCATTCAGACTAGATCATTTGTTTGCTTTGGGGATGATGGGGAGCGTGTAGCCGAACCTCAGTTAAAGGGAAACCTTTTGAAAGAAGTCAAATCGAAAGAGGAAGTAGCAAAAGAAGAACAACAAAAACAAAAAGGGGCTTTGGAGGTGCGTGAACAAAAATCAGAAGAGAAGGAGCTCAAGCCTGTTGAATCTAAGGTTTCTGAAGTGTTATCTCAGCCAATCACAGAAACTGTCTGCCTCACACCAAATGAAGATCAGCTGAGCCAACCAGTTTTGCCAACTCTCACTCCTAAAACAGCTAATTTAATTGAAGTTTCCCTCTCGGATTTAAAACCACCTGAAAAGGCTGAAGTCTCTGAGAAATATGAAGGTGAAAGTGACAGAGAACAATTCGAGGATGACCAAAAAGTGTGTTGTGGATTCTTTTTTAAGGTAAGTGAACTAAAATGGTGCATGTTTGTTGGGCAAGTTATCTTTTTCCAAGGGAGCTTTTTAATTCAGAGATGGCACTTCAGTAACCACTGAGGTCAGTGCTTCAGAGTGCTGTGATGTCCTTGGTATTTGACTCTAAAACCTTCACGGCTCATGCTTGGTTTGGGACCATTGGAGCTTTCATAGCAATTTTGAATACAGAAGATCTCTTCAAATTAACAGTCTTAAAAAGGTGTTTCGGAAGTATTGGGGGTCAGGAAGATGTTTTAATGAATGTAGATTTTATTTTATTTTTTACCATAAATTATTAATGCACACACTTAATAAGCTGCCTACCCCTCACCTTATCCCAGAATTGATCTTGGAAATTTCTCCTTGGAGTACCTATCTTCTTAGAGTTTATTTTCAAATTTAAGCAGAATTTCAGTCAAAGCGTGTTTTTTGTTTTTATTTGTGTTGTTGTTTTGTTGGGTTTTTTTAAAGGTAGTTTGAATGCTAGAAGCTAACAATGTTTTGAATGCAGGCGTCAAAGCTTTTCTTGGAGGGCAAAAGATTTTGCATTCCACTGAGTCATTTATCTAAAGTACGGGCAGGCAAAATATGGCCCATGGGCTGGATCTGGCCCACCAGGCTATTTCATCCAGCCCATAGGCAGGTGCCTACCAATTCACTGTATCCAGCCTGGCCCCAGGCTGCCCCTTCTGGGCTCACATGGGGCCAAGCCCTGTTCACTTCTACAGGGGCAGTCCATGCTCTGCTCCCACCCTTGCCCATGGGATGACCCTGACCCTGGCCCTGCAGGTGGAGAAGTGGTGGCAGATGGGGGAGAGGCAGTGGCAGCAGGCAGAGAAAGTGATGGTGGCGGTGGCAGCGGCAGCAGGGGCAATTGGCAGTGGGTGGGCGGAGGGAGGAGAGGGGACTTCAGCAAGGGCAGGGGACAGGTAAGAAGGTAGGGAAGTAGCAGGGGGAGGGTGGCAGCAGTGGTAGGCAGGGACAGAGGGTAGGAATGGTGGCAGTGGCAGCGATGGATGGTGGGAGTGGGAGTGGTGGTGGCGGCAGTGGCAGAAGTGGTGGTGGTGGGCAGGGGTGAAGCAACAGCTGGCCGGGAGCGTGGGGCCCGCACCAGAGCCCTGGGTGGAGACGTAGGGTGGAGCGGCAGGAGCATGGAGCTTAGGCCAGCGGGGGTGTGGGGTCTGCCTGGCTCCATCACACAAGGCTCACATGCAGTTCCCAGGTTCTCCACCCAAACTGCACACCTTTGGGGGAGACCCATGTGATGGAGCTGGTGGCCCATGCCCAGTTCATGGAGAATGGTGGGGAGCTCTGTGCTGTGGAGCCAAGCCAGCTCTGCCCCTCTCCCTGCCATCCTAGCTGAGCCCCATGACCTGCACCACTGGCTTCATCACATGGGGCTCAGGCGCATGAGACCCACACATGGGAGCCAGGAGAATCCCATGCCCTAGCTGGCCCAGGCTCTGTGCTCCTGCTGCTCCACTCCAGGTTCCCACTGGCCCCAGGGCACTGGTATGAGCCCTGCACTTCCACCCAGCTCACCATGACTGTGCACTGCCAGTGGGCTCCACCTGCTACTACCGCTGGCAGCAGGGGCTGTGTGCAATGTGGGGGCATGTTTGTAGGGAGGGGCATCACATCCACAGCCCCCCACACATCCCCCTCAGCCATCTTCTTCCTCCATACACCCCACAGCCCCACCACAAACCCCATACACACCCACACATCCCCACAAACACACCCCCTCACAAACCTCCCATACCCCCACACACACACACACCCATTGGCAATACATAGGGGGTACACATGGGTGTACATGCACCCCTGGGATTGGTGGTGCACCCCCCTTGATCAGCTGCTGCCAATGCTGCTAATGGCACCTGTGGGCAGTCGCTCGCTGCCTGTTCCCACCCCTCCCACCCCACCCCGCCGACACTGCTGCAGCTGCTACGGGCAGTCACTGTGCCCCTCCAGCTTCCAGGGACATGCATCATTCATGCCCACACCCCACATACCCACACAAATGCACACATGCACATGCCCCCCCAGCCATACCCCCTTAACCTCCCCAATATACAAGAATAAGACTTCATTTTGAGCTATTATGCAATCACCTCTATATACACAGTGTAAGCATACAAATTAGGACAAAATATGTTTTGAAGTAAAATTAAAATAAGTAATTGTAGATGTTTGATTTTTAATATATAACTCAGGGGAGGGGTTCTGGTTCCAAGATGGCAAACCCCCTTCCGAAAAGGAGTACTTCTGGGGGCAGTGGGAGGGACTTCTGGTAGAAAAGGTCAGGGGTTTGAGGCAGGACTTCTGGTGCCAAGATGTTGACTGGGGGCAAGGCACCTGTCAAGGGGTGGGGCTACCCTTGTTGCCCTTGACAGCTTGCCAAAACTCTTTTAAGTGGCTCTCCAGCCAAAATAATTGCCCACCCCTGATCTAAAGTGGTCTTAAACTAGGATTGCCTTATTTTCCATGAGCACAGTATTAACGTTTGCTGTTCCCCCTTTTAATTCATTAGTGCTATTTCTGTTCTGCATCTAGTATAGGCAGAAGTTAGGGCAGGGTGGTACCTTGGCTACTAACTGTTCCAGAGAGACATGAGCTTTCATAGGCAACAGCCTACTTCCTCTGAGGCTATGACCGGGCTTGCAGAAATAAAAGGTTTTCAATAGAGAAGAATTTAAATGCAAAGGAAAGGGGTTGGGGAGGGGTCATTGCTGAAAGAGACAAAAAGTGAGTTGAAAAAATCAATAGGGTAAACAAAGTAATTAACACATTGAGGGGCATAGAAATAAACAGCTGGAGTGTTCCTTCCTCCTAGCACCCCCTTCCCCGCCCCCCCAGCATTACTCACAGACAGTGCTTCTTCATGTCAGCTGCCTCCTAAACTAGAAGCAACATAGCTTCCAGGGTTGCTGGAACCAGGGCACAGGGTTAGTTCACACCTCCATTTAGCATCTGATGAAGTAGAGTTGCTTACCAAAGCTTATGCCTCCCTTAACTAATTAGCCTCTAAGGTTCCCCCAAACCTCACCTGCTTGGTTCTAATTAACTGTCCCAAAGCACTATGCAGGTGTGCGTACACTGCTTCCAGTTCAGGGGGTATCCTGCAAAGAGCAACACAGCATATTTGAGGGCACAACAGCCTGCCATAGTAAATTAACTATGTAAACATGTCCTTAGAGAAATAATGGCAAGTCATACCATCTCCTGTGTTTTTAATGTTCCCTAAATCCACCATTTGCAAACGCATTGGAATTATTTGCATTCATGTGATGTGTTGATTTTTTTTGTATTCGCTAATACAAACACTTGCACATGTGTAGAGTCTCACTCAAGCTTATGGGACTCTGAGTGCAAGGGTTTGTATTGTTGGAACTGTGTGGGACTGACATCTGAACCTATGGTAGCTTCACTGAATATTTATTTTCTGGCTTCATTATCGTTCTTGATGTTTGACTTAGAAGAAGCAGCTCCTTTTAGGGAAAGTTCTTGGCAGGTTTTTTTTGTTTGTTTGTTTGTTTTTTTTAGGAAACTACCTTCAGTAACTAGAGATGAAATCAAATTAAAATATGTTTAAATTTGTCAGAAAAGGTAATATTACATATTTTTCTTTTTTTTATTCTGCCTTTTATGCTGTTCTTCAAATCTTTTTTGAAACTATGGAATATATAGGGTTGAGGTCAACTCATTTGTTTATTTTGGTTCACAGCCTTTTGACTTGAGAAGGCTTTGTCGATTGTGACTTTACATATGCACAAAGTTCAGAGGCCTGTTTGCATAATTAGTATCTTATTTTATAGTTTTGTCTTCCTTACCTTCCTTCTGCCTGCTGACAATCTTTGCTGATATTCCAGATCCTGAAGTAACTATAAAATTGTGACTTTTGAGTGCAAAGTCATTTTTATGCGGATAAACTGCAGAACTTCGAATGTTTTAAGTGCGTTCAAGGACGTTTCTAAGAAATCGGTATAGGCCTAGTTAATCTTCTGATGTCACTCTACCTATGCAGCACTCTACATGTGCAAAGCATTATATGGACATTAATAGTGCAGTAGTAACATTTTAAAGATACTTAAGTTCCTGGTGTGTGTGTGTATAAAATATTTTAAAGAGTCAAGAGGAATCTGGTGAATTTTGTGCCTGCTCTTTAGTGATGGATCTCCTGTGAAGCAGGCAAAAAGCAAGTCACTTTCCATATACCCTGGGTGCTCAACCCCTGGCCCGGGGGTTAGATCTGTCCCACAGAGCCATGTCATCCAGCTCTCCAGGTTCCCCATGGATCTGAAAATTTGGCAGCAGGGGAGTAGTGGCAGTATCAATTTCCACTCCCCCCACTGCCAAATTTCTGGACCCGTGAAGAGCCTGTCAGGTCAGATAGCATGGTTCTACATGCTAGATAGGGCATGCAGGGCCTGATCCAGGAGCTGACTGCAAGAGATCCTTCCTTAGAACCTGCCCCATACTACTTATCTAGCCCATGGTGCAGAAAGGTTGAGCACACTGCCATACATAGTTGTCAAGGCTTCCTGGATCCTCAGCTCCATTGTACCAGCCTGGCAGGTTAGGTCTTTGACAGTCTTGTCTGGTGGGCTTATGGGAAGCAGGGAGCCTAGAAGCTCCAAGGCTCCTGGCTCTGGGGTAGTGAGGTGGCAGCTGGGCTTGCAGGAAACCAGGCAGGTTCATCAGGGGAAAAAAAAGCGAAATGGAAATGTTGCCACAACTTTGGCAAAGTGGAAAATTCCAACAAAAATTATTTTGTTGACATCTTGGCTGATCTCTGAGCTTCTTCTAATACAAGCTGCTGTGGCTCAACATGGAGGTAGCAGCAGATGTCCTCTGCTGCTGCTTCCCAAGTGGCTGTTTCCCCTCATTTTGGTTTGATAGATCTAAACACATGCAACACACAGGGCATGTATAGTGGGGGCACATGCCCCTCCTGAGATTGGCCCTCACCAGCCCGGGAGTGGGGGCGCCGAGAGAAGCGCTGGTGACACTTCCAGCTTTGCTGCTGGTACTTCCAGTTTTGCCACTGGTGCTTCTGGGGTCGGTGATCGCCACTAGTGTAATCTTGTTGTTATAAGGAAGGTGTAAATTCTTATTTGAAATAAATGAATAATGTCTAAGTATACCAGGAGAAGTGTGGGGTCTCGAGTTTGATTTGGTAGTCAGAGGAAGATGCTTAAAAGTTCTTTCAATATAATTAGTAGGTTATAAACATTCTTAAAAAAGAGATTTCTAATGACTTGAAGAAGTTCAGCTGCAGGATCCAAATGCTCTAAAATTTTTAGACCTCTTTTCTTCTGACTTGTTGCTGCTAGGATGATCAAAAGGCAGAAAATGATATGGCAGTGAAACGGGCAGCATTGCTGGAAAAGCGGTTGAGAAGAGAAAGAGAGACTCTACTACGAAAGCAGCAGCTGGAAGCAGAGCTAGAGCATAAGAAGGAAGAAACAAGGTAAAACTAATTGCACATGCTAATTACAACATAAACAAGAATAACGTGGAAAACTTTACTGTGGCTAAAATTGTCAGTGGTATATCAGAAATTCTGATCAAAATACAGTGTGGCCACTGTTTCCCGTTTTATACAGCAAACCTTTTTCTCCATTGTAAGCCCAATACTTTTTATTTAATCTTTTCCTTAAACTAATTAAAGAGAGATTTGCTATTGGCAAGGTTAGTGAAAGATGATCTTCTGTCCTGTGTATATATTCATAATCCCGCTTGAATTAAAAGATATTTAAGTATTTGAGAGTACAATTTGACCCATAGGGCTTGGGAAGACAACACATTTGCACTGACGTAACTTATCAGTTCTGTATGGCAACATGAATTACTCCAGAATCCAGACCAGGTATCCCAGTGTAGCTATATGAATTAGGTGGTAATACCACCTTAGTCAGGGACCAGATAATAGCCTTGCTCACACTGAGCAAACAGCTATATTGAGTTAAATTGCAGATGGACATCACCTACCCCTGTGTATTTTGCAGCACTATAGTTTTACCTCTGATTTGTCCTCGGATAATTCTACACTGGATTCAAGTAAATTGCACCAGTTTAGAGCTATATATCATCTATCCATTCCTTTTATTTACACAGTATGATCAGGATTTGCAGTAGTGTTACTTGCACATGTCCAGACTTGGGCACAGCTTCTCAATCCAGTATTAACGTAATTTGGGAGGCTCTTCTTCAGTGTAAATTGGTAGCGTTCAATGGCTGAAGAAACAGCCCTGGACTTTGTTTTCCTTATAAAATAAGCTACATCTTCAAAATCTATAGTGCAAATAAAGGTAGATTCTCAGCATTGAAGTGGGAAAAATGAAACTCCAGATCTAAATAATGTGAAGCATATTGTTATAACATGACACAGGGGTTTTAAAATCTGTCAGAAAAAAGTGAATAAGCCAAAATTGAAAGTTTGGCTCCTTCTAGTCCAATGTTTCTCCCAATCCATTAAGTTCAGATCCCTGCATTCACAAGCAACCACTTATCACTGAGTCCTTAAAGCATATATTACAATTCCTCAAACAAATGCTATAATCACAGAGCCTATTTCAAAACTGAAACACTGCCACATGCCATAGGTAGAAGTCGGGAGAGGCCAGTGCCTTGTTACAGCAATGGCAGAGAAGTAATTTGACTCTGTATTATACCTGTATATATAAATGAGGGCTTAATATTGCTTTTACAGTGGCACTAGTATGTCCTTGTCTCAACTGAATAGACCCTTTTTACTGCATCCTAGAATTAAAATAGCCTTGGCAGCTCATAACAATCCTCTGATCAAGCAGTGCACTAGGTCCCTCTCTTTCCAACTCTATAAGCCCCCATCTTAGACTATAGTGTAAATTCATGATATTACATTTCATGTTGTTTCATGTTTACTCCACAAGGTATTATACATTTTTTGTAAGATATTCTGGCTCACCTCCATATTGGCAATGCCCCCCCAGCTTAATGTCCTCTACAAAATTCATAAGCACACTTCTAGTTCCTGCACCAACATTGCTGATGAAAATGTTAGGCAAGACAAAGCCCAGGATGAATCTTAAGAACATCACTAGTAGCCACTTCCCATGCTGGTAACTTACCTTTCAACATTATCATCTAATTTCTCAAGAGGCATGATGTTGGAAGCTATGCTTAATTGTAGATAGATTGGGTCTACTTCATTGTCCTTGACTAAGAAGTTATTCAGTTGTCATTCTGTCCTAGAAAGTCAGTCATTCTGTCACAGAAAGAGGCAAGACCTCTTTCTGTGGATAAAACCTTGCCTTATTTTGTTTATTTCCATATCTTTTATAATGATTTATTTCAAAGTTTTCTGCTTAACTGATGTTTTCTTAGGCGCAAGACAGAGGAAGAACGTCAGAAGAAAGAAGATGACAGGGCACGCAGAGAATTCATTAAGCAAGAATATATGCGACGGAAACAGTTGAAGCTTATGGAGGAGATGGATACTGTAATAAAACCACGCCCACATTCATCTAAACAAAAAAAGCCACGTCCAAAATCAATTCATAGAGATCATATTGAGTCACCCAAAACTCCAGTCAAAGGTCCACCAGGTAACACATGTCAGTGTTAGAAAGAGTCTGTTCATTCTAAAACACCAGCTTGATTTGCCCTACTAACCAAAATGTGCATTGATTAGCATCATATGCTAAACTGATGTACAATTTTTGAAGTTGCATGTGATTGAACTGGGCTAATAAAAGTAAAACTTTCAAACGGCAGTTAAAAATGACAAATGTTACTGACTTACTATGCGTGCATGCATATAAGAACAAACAGATGTTTGCTAGATGAAAACCAGCTGAAGCACCAATGTATGTGATTTGTATTGTGCGCATCCATGTCTTCTTCCCAGCCACTAACCTCTTCTTGCACCTGTAGAGTTAAGAATGAGTAGAACATTTGGGAGATAAAAGATTGATAATTAAATGATGACTATCAGGTAAGAACCCTTAAGCTGCTGCTTTAACATAGACAGAACTAAAAACTAACAGTAAAGTTTCCTTTACACTTTGGCCTTTTTTCTTATGTCTGCTTCATTTGGTTCTCTTACTGCATGTGTGATCTTATGGAAAAGTTCTCTACATTGTTAGTTATAAACTATTTTATGATTTCAAAGAAAGTATTCAGAATTTACAGTTAGAGGAAAGAAGGGAGTGTAGTTACTGATGTTTTTAGCAGCAGACTTTCAGTAACCTTTATTATTCTGCCAAGAATACTCTGCTAACTCTGCTCTCCACCTCATTTCAGTGCAATTTAAAATATCCCTTGTAATCCATTTAATAATAGGAAATTAATGCCCTTGGATTTTGACCTGCTATATTGGTGCTGTTTAACTTTAATTGCTTAGTGCCCATGATCTAACTCCATATGTTTACATCAGTGCTACATTTCAGAAGATCCCAAATTCACATAAGAATTGTTTTTTTGGCCCCGTGTCTGCAAATACAAAGTTAGCATGCCATATATGCATGCAGGTATATAATTTATAGGAGTAAAAGACTCATTTACAAATATTCCTGCCAATTACTTATGCTGGTGTTGAGTCTAATGAACAGACTCTTTGCTATTTGCCCACATTTTTATAAATTTGAACTTTGTTTTTTATCCAGGTTCACAACTTTATCGTGTTTTTTCAGTATCTAGTCTTTCTTTGGCATCCCTGAATACAGGAGACAATGAAAGTGTGCAATCGGGCAAGAGAACACCAAGGTAAAACTGCAGTACCGCTTTTATGTAAAATGAATCGGTATTTATTCATATAAAATAAACCTTCCTGATACGTATCAGAATTCTTAAAGACACCAAGTCCTCACATCCTCTGTGCAGTCTCTTTAGTTTGCGTGCTTGAGTTTGTCACAACCTGTAGAAACTTAGTTCGCTTCTTGTGATCCCCTGTGTGTTATGTGTAGTCCTTCATTTTCTTTTTTTTTCTTTTCTTTTTTTTTTTTTTGTTGGCAACATTAATGAATTGTTCTTTTCTTACTAATAATACAAAAATATCAGAAGCTCAACAAAACTTCATCCTCGGCTAAACATCAGAATTTTTTTTAGTTAGAAACCAATTCATTGTTTTCATTTTGAGAATGAAATAACAGTCAGCATTATATAGAACGGTCATAAAATTATATTTGGAGTGAGGATAAAGGAGAGAAGGAAAAGTTACGTATTTATGGCTCCTATCAAAAATGACTTAATATGTTGCTTAATTTATCAGGTGCTTGATTCTGTTTGAGAGGGGATATACTGTAGTTAGGGACATAATTTGTGGTTTCACAGAAACCGCATCTGGGATTGTCCGCAAAAGCAATGAAAAAAACCAAAAAAATTTAATAAAAATAAAATGCTGGCTCCCCAGTGGGAGCCAGCCATCTTCACTGCCAGGAGGTAAAGGTGCTGACTGGTGGGGCGGCACGAAGGGCAACAGACAAGATGGCGGCTGCCTGTCATCCCTCCTCCCCCTGCCGAGTCCTCTCCACCAATTAGCACAGAGGAAGAGGATGGCACAAGGGCAGCCAGAAATCAAAGTGGTGGCCACCCTCTTGTCCCTCCCCCCAGGACCTCTCTGCCAGTCAGCACTGAAGGGTGGGGCCACACAAAGGGGAGCCATCCATCAAGATAGTGGCTGCCTGTCTTCCCTTTCTGCCCCACCCCCGCACCAGGGTCTCTCCACCAATCAGCACTAAGGGGTAGGGCTGCATGAAAGGCAGCTAGCAATCAAGGTCTTCTCTGCCAATCCGTGCCAGCAGGTGGGGTCTCTCTGCCAGTCAATGCTGAAGGGCATGGCTGCTGCAAAATGCCTGTAAAACTGGCTCTGCACACTGCAAGCCAGCTGCAAAAAACCCTTTGTCTTGCTGCAATTTAGGTAGGTCCCTAGCTATAATTCTGTGGAGCCAGTATGTGGAAGGGAAAAACCCATCTACACTGATTTTATTTAAACCAGATTAGCTGCTATTGTGTTCTTGTACTTGTGCAAAGCCCAGGTATAAGTGTGTTGTAACTAATGTAAAAACTGGACTTCTACCAGTGCAGCCTGCTATGGCTTCAGATTTGATTCAGAGCTCTGAACTTTTAAAAAGCTATAAAACTAGTAAAATTGGTTTAAAGGCATGTAATTTATAGGACGCTTAATAATAACATACTGCAGGTTTGGACTCCCATAATGTTCCCCTCTTCCTCATGTCAAAGATTTGTTTTTCCTTTTCCAGTACTCCTGCATACTTCCTGCAAAGGCTGAGAATGTACATAAAATAAGATGGATGGGGTTTAATTAAGAATTTTACCAGATGTCCATTGAATGTGTCCAGAAATTATTTTTTTAATTATTTTTATTCTTAATTTCTTATTTAAATAACTAAGCAAGATTTTTTTCCTGGCTGGGACAGCTTCCATGGCAAGTTTCAAACTTGATCTATTTTTGCAGCAACCCCCTTCAAAGAAAATTAAGGATTTATTTTAACTTTTGAAGAAAATTACGTAGCTTTACAGGATTTTGCTCACACTTTCCAACCACGAACATTAAATATTTTCAGCCTCAAAGGTTGATGTTTTTGAAAGCAAAAGTTTGTCATAAAAATTGTTTTATAATCATAACGCTATAGTAGTCGTCACAGGGAACTGCTGCAACAATGTCAAAAGTAGCAATGAAGGAACATTTACTTGTAGTTCATCATCGTGTCCAAGAGCAAGCTTGCTCCCTATAAAAAGTTCTGCCAAGTTTTGCTAGTACAGTTATAAAGGATTAAAGCTTCCATTTAGTAAGACGATAATGCGTGCTAATAGACTT
>NW_005842157.1:2029249-2047250 GCF_000455745.1 Alligator sinensis | reverse complement strand
TCTTTCCCTGGTATGCTGCCTTAAAGTTACTCTTCCTCCTCTTTAGGAATATAATCTTGAACCACTATTATTAAAATATTCAGAAGATACATGTGTAGAGCTACTCCTGTTTTGGACCTGAAACCTATAATGCAAATCCTTCAGTCTTCTATCTTAAATACATTTTAATTTTCTTTTTAAGTTTAAAAGGCCTCTTGGCTGGAAATGTAGGGAATTTTCTCTTAGATGTGGTCTGCTCAATCCTGAAAGGAAAACCTGTTTTTATAAAATATTTAGGTCTGAGTCTGTAGAAGGATTCTTATCTCCAAGTCGCTGTGGTAGTCGCAATGGGGAAAAAGACTGGGAAAATGCATCTACAACTTCTTCAGTGGCTTCTGCTACAGAATACACGGGTCAGTACTGGTAACATTCATGGGGAGTGCTAAAGTGTAAGAAGCGACTGTAGACAAAGTATTTAAGTTTTCCCTTATTTGCTGTTGCTGTAGCAAAACTTAAGATTCTTTCTTAGAGATTCAGAATTTATCTCCTTTTTAAAATGATATAATTTAAAACAACATAAAAGGTAGTGAAAATGCAGTGCTTTAAACTACCAAAATCAACTACACATTTAGGCTCCAGTTCATCAAATGCTCAAAAGTAACTTTATGCATGAGTCATTTTTCTATACCTCTCTGCTAACATTTCTGTAGTAACAGGTGAGAAGAGTAGAAAACATGGGATCAGTCTAGAACCAAAAACTTCAGAGAACAAACAACAAGCTTTACAGGGGAAAATCTGTTCCATAGATTGGAATGTAAAAGGAAATTAAGAATTCTTTTTTTGCTAACAGTACACTATAGTTTGCATCATGTTTAAAAAAAAAAGAACCATTTTTTAAATACCAAAGGTTCATTAAAGAATCTGTATCACCTGAGTTCTCCCTTCCACTCTGCTCTTCAGCTGAGAACATAGCTCACAGACAGCTGAGCATGCTAGAGAGCAGGAAGGAGTGGATTGTCTTGTTTCAACACTTGCTAAAGGGGTCACCCTAATTTTATGACATCAAATATATTAACCCAAACTCCTTTAATGGTGCTGTAATACTGAAAGATGTATTGTTTGGGGAAACAGTGTTTTAAAGATTAGGTTTCTTCACTGAACATGATAAGGTATAATTACGAGATGCAATCATGTGATATGTTCACAGATGAATCACAGTCGGTCTGTTTGTGTAGCATGTCTAGTTTCTGCTCACTTCCTTTGGGTGCTAGGTTTGCATAACATGCAAAGATAAAATGGAAAATGCATTTCATAGTGTTTAAAATTATTCTAATTTACTGATTCACTTAGCTGATTTCTCAGTTCTCTCTCTTAGGACCAAAGCTGTACAAGGAACCTAGTGCAAAATCCAACAAACATATAATTCAGAATGCTTTGGCTCATTGTTGCCTGGCTGGAAAAGTAAATGAAGGTCAGAAGAAGAAAATATTGGAGGTAAGGGTATGTTTTTACATATAAAAGTAAAGATAAGGCCTACATCTAGCCTATCTAGGAAGATATTTCAGGATGAGGAAGACTGGAAAGGAATCTCTATCATGGCCATGTAAATGCTTTGTGAAAGATTGGAATAGTCTCTGTGATTTCCGATCTGTCTTCTTCATTGGCTGAAGGAGCAGGGGCTACTGTGGACCATACTGTTATGATCTAGTAATTAAAGATTATCACAATACGTACAGTAGATAAGTAGATAGACGTGTGTGTATGTCTGGCATATACATGGGGGGGTGTATGTATATATATATACACATTAGAGATTATATCTATGAGAGAGAGAGATCGATCTAGATATATAGATAAATACGCACACACCCCTATGAGTTTAATGGATTTCTAGTTACAATGAAAATGACATGTTGTAAACCCCATTTTTTCTTGTTCTTTTAAAGGAAATGGAGAAGTCTGATGCCAATAACTTCTTAATCCTGTTCCGGGATTCAGGCTGCCAATTCAGATCTTTGTATACGTACTGCCCTGACACTGAAGAAATCAATAAACTGACTGGGATAGGCCCCAAATCTATCACAAAAAAAATGATAGAGGGACTATATAAATACAACTCGGACAGGAAGCAGTTTAGCCACATACCAGCTAAAACTTTGTCTGCCAGTGTTGACGCAATTACCATTCACAGCCATTTGTGGCAAACCAAGAGACCTGTAACTCCTAAAAAACTCTTATCTACCAAGGCATAGTAGATGGGGAAAATATTTGCTTCAGACAGTTGTGATACACTTGCACTTCATCTTTACTGCCTATAGAAAATAGATTTCTAGTTGCCAACGAGACTTTTAGAACTTAAAACTGGACACCAAGCTCTATTATCATGCACAACTGGAATGTAAACACAGTGTTTAGGAATACAGAAGATTATCACTTGGTGATGCTTTCAAGTGGTCATGGAAATATTTGATTCATGTATGGAGATTTGTATGTGCTAATATGGTGTAGAGGGTATAGTTGCTCTATTTTGATTAGATACACTGAAGCACTGAATGTTGTTCATCTGTAGTGACAAATTACATTTTACATTTGTTGCCTTTTACTTTGTTTTGTGCTTGTCTTGAAACTTTCTCCTTTTTTTGGCAATTTTCTCCTCTAAGGAAACACCTTTTTTAAACATTTTTCAATGCCATTTACTTTTACTCAGTGAATCTTACCCTGAAGGCTAACAGATAAGTAGTTTATCAGGAGGCATAATAGGTACTCCTCTAGAACCCTCTTTCTATATTGTTGTATCTACATTACTGGAAGATTTGTTCCCCCCTGAGTATTTACAATTAATTTCAACCAAGTAAATACTGGTTTGCTTAACTGTTTTCAACTAAACAATAGGGGAAAACCTTTGAGCTGCTTAAAGGGAGGTTTCCTTCAGATTACATTATCTTTTTAGCAAGTAAAATATTCAAAAGACTCGCACAATTCACTGACGAAGTCTGCGTTGACCACCTCAACTCCTACCTAACTGAGGGCACAGGTAGGGTGGAACAAGTTGTTACAAGGTAGCCAACGGTAAGGATTCACAGTGCATCAGGTTCACCATGGTAACTAGCTGTGGTCACATTCCTATCTTCACTTATTGAAAGCTTACCTGCAGAAGCTTAACACCTTTTCTTGAGGGTCCATTCAGGTTTTAAGGGGTAAAATACCATGGATTAGCTCTAATTTACTACATGGTAAGAACATATGCATAGTTGGTCACTGTGAAGTAGCTGATGCACCAAATCCTTTCCCTCTAACAGGCAGGAATTACTCTGTGTATCCATGCTATCAGACTTAAATAATATTTCCTTTAGATAAATGTGTTTTCAGTATGTCTGCCTTTAAAAAAAAAAAAAAAAAAAGTAACATTCTTGACATACACTTATTAATGACAATTTCATATTATCAATTTTTAAATAATAAACATGACAAAAATCTAAACATTTCAATATGTTTATAACAAATATAACCATTTATGAAATTAACTATTGGAGCATACATCAGTATTATTTACAAAGGGCTGCATTTTTATTTCAAAACAGTGTGTGATCACTTTATTAACGCTATTATTATTTAGCATTTTTCTTTTTTTATAATCACTTTAATCATAGCATTATTCTGAAGAAAACTACAAACTTGAAACCTCCCCCAAATCTGTGGGTTTTTTGGCAATGTATACCAGAGGATTAGTTGGGGGGAAAAAACTCATTCTCAGGAAAAGACTTGAATGATTTGTGATCCTGTTCTGTTTCAGTGTTGTGATGACTGTAAATTTAAAGACAGTATTGTACTAGAACTATGTGGTCCATTCAGTTTCATTAGGAGTAGAGACTAAAATTATGTACATTTCTCTCAGTCTTCTTAGAGAGAAATCTAGCCTCATTACAATGTTGTACTCATTTACTTATATAAAAGATGCACAGGAATGAGATATCCTTAAACAATTTAGAACAGTACTTTTTTAATTATTATAAGGCCTTAGGCATCAATGCATCTGGGTTGTTTATGAACATTTTCTCAGAAATGCTGTCAATATTTTACTGTAATTTATGTTCTTATATTTATGTATATTTGTTAAAAATGTAAAAAAAACAAGAAAAAAACTTTAAAGTACATGTTTATGATGTATGTGACTCAAAACTATTTGTGGTTAGCTAATTCTTACTGTTTGCATGTATATGACCAGGATATGTAACTCTTATACTTCAAGTGTATACATATTGTGTATATATTATATAAATAAAAATTAAAAGTAGGGGGGAAGAAGGTTTGCACATTCTGCCTGTTAGACAGCTCCTGCAACTACTTTACTGTAGGAAAAGCTTTTGAGTAACCATGCAAACTTGCAAATAGCAAAAATTTGTTTAGGAAAAGTCCATGATGGGGATGGAACTGACAGATATATGCCTATGTTGAATAAGCTCGAGAAGAGTTTTATCATAGGAGACTTTTTCTTTCTAAAACTAAACCTATGATTTACTACAGACTTGCAACATTCATCGATGCATACACGTCCTTCTAAACAAAGTGAGTTTAAATACATGACAGGAATTCTTTGAATCTTTTTAAATATGACTGAATGTATTATGGAGTTTATATTTGTCTACAGGTCTGAAAAGATTTGTGTAATGTCTAAAAGTAGAATGTGAATAATGCAGTTGAAAAGTTCATTGCTTGCAGCAAAGCATTTTACTTAATACAGGCAGTCCTTGGACTTATGACATAATTGGTTCCTGGAAACTGTGTCTTAAGTCAAAACGTTGTAACTCGGAATCGTTTTTCCCATAGAAAACAATGTTATAAATGGGGATTGGTTCCTGAACCAAGGCCTGATACCCTATTTTCTCCAAAAATAACCCAGAATTTTGTACTCAATCAGTTATAAATGAATAATATAGCTACATTAATACATTTATATTGTAAATAGCAATCATATTGATTTGGAAGGACTTATTTGAAGTGACTTTGCTGGGCTTTTTGAAGGGCTCTTGGTTGGATTTTTCGAAGCGTTCTTGGCTGGAGTCTCCTCAGGAGTCTTGGTTGCAGGTTTTTCTTAAAGAAAGTGTCCAAGGAAGTTTGGACAGATGTTCCCCAGGGACACGGGCAACGCAGCAAACTTGTTCACTGATGTGAAGTTGTATCAGATCAAGCATTGTAAAGTCAAAACTGAGGTCAGAAAGTTGAAACAGGGTGTCAATTTATAAATGTTGTAACTTGAAACATTGTAAGTCAAGGACTGCCTGTACAGGAAAAGTAGAGACAGAGATACTTTTCCTTTTTAAGCCTGCAAATTTTTTAATTACAGTGGATCTTTGGTTGAGGTCACGTTTAAAAAATAAAGGAAAATAGCTTATCACAAAGGCCAGTATTTATCACTGACCTTTTCAGAACACACTGGTGCTTTCATCAGGGGTATTATTATTATTGTTGCTATGACTGAATTTGCCAAACACTCATCTTAATTTCTAAAGCAAAATTTCAAACTAACAGTCATAATAGCTACTGAAATCATTTTTTTAAATTTTTAGTATGACTGTTAGTTTTTATTGTTTGGCTGTTTAAAGCCAAATTCCGCTATTTAATTATGGGCACTGTTGAAAAATGTACAGTGTATTGTGTGCTTATTGTCCACTTCTGTGGAGCATTGCTTCCATATTTTTTCAAATGCTGTGCTGTAAAATATTGTCATTGCTACTTATGTGGTACAGTGTAATTTTTCCTTTTCATTTAAATAAAAGCATGGCACCAAAAAACCTCATACATTTTTTTCACTCTCTTGTATGCGTCTAATAAAGTATGATCAAACAATTTGCCCTTACTTCCAAAGCATGCTCATCATCATGGAATCTTAGCACCTCTGGAAAATATGCACACACATTTCTCTTTCTGTAGTCATCCTTCATTCATGGTTTCTTTATTCAATTTTGCATATAACTTTTATTATCAGGGGGAAGGCTATTGACGACCTGGACTTTGTATTTCATTCTTGAAGGCAAAGAGGAGATAACCTAATCTCTTCTGAAACTGAGTTTCACAGTTACCGGTCACCTATTAAAAGTACTGTATTCCTGATGTATAATATTGATGTATCAATATTGTTTCTCTAATTAAACTTAAATTGTTCCAAAGGACATGCAAAGTTATGGGAGATTATTAGTCAGTCATTTTGTTGCTTTGATAGTTTTGCTTAATCCTTTGGAATGTTTTCAAGATAAACTGAAGCCTTGCACTTAATTGGTATTTCAGGTGAGTGGGGGAAGAGTACAAAAACCAAAGCAGAAGATTGACATGTTCTTGGTGGCAGGATTTCCAAGTAGAAGGGCTGCTGCCTTGAATTAACTGAGGTGCTAAAAACAAACAAACAAAAATCTGCTTTTTATGAAATCACTTGCAAGTCCTAACAGTCATATTTCTCTTGATAAATACTAATGTTCAAGAATTATGGTAGTTTTCCCTTTTTAATATTAAATATTTTATGTTACACTGTGCCTTCTTATAGACTCTTGCATTTCTTTTTTACCTTTGTGGTTGCTGTTTGGTACGGTCTTCTATGACCCTACAGCACAGAATATGGTAGTGAGACCAGGCTTCCCTGAACAAGACTGAACTACCCACTTACAAATTTTCCAGACAGATTTAGACTGGCAACTGAGTCTCTTCTAAAGTGTCTTCTACTGCAGATCGCCAACTAATTTAAGAAGTAGGACCACGCACTTTTCTTATGGAGCTTCTCTAGAAGGACATGGAGAAATGGTAAGTCCTAATAGTCATTACAATATTAAATAAGGCATTGGAAAATAAAGCTCCTGTTCAGAAATACAATCAAGATGATGCTTGTCCTACTTAATAAAAGAGAAAATTCTTCCATGAACTCTGCAAGGAAGCAGGTAAACCATCTTGATGAGGCAATGGTAAGTTGATAAAGCTATAAAGGAACAGAGGAAAAGTAGGTTTAAACCAGGGGTGGGCAATTATTTTGGCTGGAGGGCCACTTAAGTTTTAGTAAGCTGTCAAGGTCCGCAAGGATCCCCTGCCCCCAGTTGTCATCTTGGGACTGGAAGTCCCACCCCCTGACCTTTGCCTAGAGTTACTATACATCCAGGTTTTCCTGGAAATGTCCTCTGTTCTGCTTCCCCCACCATGCTGTGTCTGGGTGGGTTTCTAAAATAAGAGCAAAATGTCTGGATTTTTTGCAGTTCTGCCCTCCCAGGGGAGCTGGGAGCAGCGGGCAAGGTGATTGGCTGTTGGGGGTCATGTGACCCTGACAGCCAATCAGCTTGCAATAGAGCACAGGAACAGCCAGGGGGAGGGAGGGATGGAGAGCAAGAGAGCAACGCGGGAGCTGCTTGGGCAGCAGGGCTGGGGAACAGGGAGCTGTGGGTCAGAAGTGAGGGCCACCAGCAGGGCTGGGGGGCCAGGGGGCTGTGGTCAGGGGTAAGGGCCATCACTGGGTGGGGAGGGGCTGTGGCGGGGGGAGTGAGGGGCACCAGCAGTGTTGGGTGGGGCAGGGGCTGCAGGTTGGGGGGGAGGGGCACAGGGCTGTGGGTCTGGAGTGAAGGGCACTAGCAAGGGGGCAGGGGTTGTGAGTAGGGAGTGAGGGACACGTCAGGGCTGGGTGGGGGGCAAGGAGCTTGAGGATCAGGAGTGAGGGGCATGGGGAATGAGATGTGTGACTGCGGGTTGGGTGTGCAGGGCACTGGTAGTGCCAAGGGGCTGCGGGTTGGGAGTGAGGGGCACCAGCAAGGTGTGGAGAGCACTGGCAGTGCTGGGATCAGTGGGTCCAGAGTGAAGGGCAGCAGCAGGGCTGGGGTTGTCAGTGAGGGGCAACAGAATGAGCAAGGGCAGAGTACCACCATGTCACTGCCCCCTCACCATTATATTCTCCTCCCCTTCCCGCCCCCCTTCCCTGCTGCTCCATGACAAATGTCCTCCTTTTTGGACTTGGAAATATGGTGCCACCAGAAGTCCTTCCCCTTGTCCCCAGAAGTACTCCTTCTGGGAGAAGGGTTTGCCATCTTGGAACTGGAAAAAAGGCAAATGATATACTAAAAATCAAATATTGCCAATAACATTTTATTTAAAAAAAATTGTTTTCCCAATTTGTGTATTTGTGTTGCATATATAGAGGTGATTGCATAATACCTCAAAATGAAGTCTTACTCTTGCGAGGGGTGGGTATAGGTCTGTTAGGGACTGTGGATGTGGGGTGTAGGGGTATGTGTGGATTTGGGTGGATGGACATAGGTTTGCGGAGGGGGGGGTATGTGCACAGCAATGAGCAGGGCTCCCCCTAGAGGCATGTGGGTGTGTGTGTGGAGTAGGGGGGCAATACATGGGAGGTGTGGGGTTTACAGTGTCTGTGGAGTGTGTGACTGTGGGGTGGAGGGTGTGGTTGTGGAATTTGCAGTGGAGGGCTTGTAAGAAGGGTGGGTTTAAACTGTAAAAGTATTTAAAAACAAATTTAGATTCAGGTAAGTATAGATTACAATTCAGAATAAAATTATGTTAACTGTTAATTAGATTCTTATCATGTCCTGCCACCACTGCAAATTTGGGTCCAGCAATGGACACATACTGTTGCTGTATCTGTAGCTTTTGCGGGGTGTTCTTTGGTGCATCATTCCCCTATACATGGGCAGATGAACAGGTGTTCTGTAGTGTGAAAGTTTCCTCCACATGGGTACATGCCATTTGCATCCTTGGAGTATCCCCACAGTTGCATGTTAGCTTTAGTCTTGAACCCCTGTTCAGCAGCGGTTCAAGCTTCTCCATATTGGCCAATCAAGCTCTGTGCCTGCAAGACGTTTGTCAGTTTTGATATTCTTCCTAATTCCTTTCTGGATCATCTCTGATCATGACTGCCACATTTTCATTTGTGTGATTGTTAGTGTTCCATTCAGTGGCTGTGTTAGAGAGAGGACATTTTTCTGTGATTTTAATCTACTGGGGAATGCAATGTGCCCACATAGTGGTTGCCTCCTGGCTTTGATCTGACAGGTGTGTTCTGTTTTGTTTGCTACTGCTCTCCTGAGGTCTGGTGAATTCCAGTGAATAAGTGATGACTATTGACATTAAGACATTGAGTAAAGCATCTGGCACTTTTGTTCAACACAGTGTATAGCTTCTTTGCATGTACCTATCTTTCCCAAACCAGGCATGTATATTCCGATGCCAAATAACAGAAGTGCAAGCACAGTAGTTTAATTAGATTAATTTAAATTATAAAACCAAGAGCAGGAATAAATAGTTAATTCTTGCTTTACAGGCAAAACAGAAGGATCTAAACTTCTACTGGGAGAAATAGGAACCACAGGTGTTGTGCCAAAATACTGTAGTTGGTACTGTCATGGTAGAAAGCCTACCAAGATGACAGAAATAGATAATCATTTTTCACCTATCTAATGGACCAAAGTGTGAATTCTTCAAGAAGGTGGGGAACTGAGTAAGCTTAGAATAACAACAACAGAAACAATTCCCTTTCTTTAAGTGCTAATCCCTCCAAAACTTAAAAGATGATATTTGGCCCCATTCATACACAATTTTAACAAATATAAGGACAGTGATTGTTTTCCAGAAAAATCAGGATTCAAGTCCATGGGAAAGCAATGTCACAGCTACTGAACCAGTTATGTATATAATGGTTAAATAACCTCCTGAACAAGGATTTCTTCTCAGGCTTGTATTAAAACTTTGATCATAATTGCATTGGCAATGTTTGCCAAGTCAGCTTTGGAATGCTCGAGCTCAGTGCTAGGTATTTGCTTAATTGCATTACTTCATTTTGTTGTGTAGTTCTTGTTTTTTGGGGTTTCTTGGACACTTTAACATGGTACAATTTCTTCCTCTTCCTAAAACAAAATGAAGTGTTAAGTTAAAAAAAAATGCATAGATATACAGCTACTGATTCCTCGTATATTTACTCAACTCCAAGATATCTTTGAATTTAAGACATCTCCCCAATAATTAGATTTCATACATGGAAAATTATTATAAATTTATAATTTTTCATGTATAGAATGTAATTATTGGAGGGTTGTCTTAAATTAATTCCCCACCAACATTGCACCAGAGGGGGCAAGTGGCAAGGAAAGTAGCAGTAGTGGGGCAAGAGGGGAGGCAAGCAGTTGGGGGGGTGACCTGACCCCTTGCCCAGCCACCTGCCTCCCCAATGCCTGGTACCCCCTGCTGCCTGCCTCCACCATTTACCCCCTTTATCCCCACTTCCCCTCTTGCCTCTGCTAATTCAGGTGCAAGAAGTGCTCCAGAGCCATTTTTGCCCTACACTGCAGGGAACAGCTGTGCAGGGAGCCTTATTTAGCTGGGAATAGCAGCAGCAGCACACAGGTTCCTCCTTCCAGTGCTCCCCACACCCCATTTGCCCCACTGGCCAGCAACAGGTGCTGAATGGAAGAACCTGCACATTGCTGCTACTCCCCAAGTTGAGCTGGGCTCCCTACACAGCCGTTCCTTTCAGTTTTGAGCAGAACTGACTCTTCTTCCCCAATGCATGCCTATGTCAGCAGCAGACAGCAGCAGCACTGCACACATTCTTCTTTCACACACACACACTGAAATGTATATATTTGACCTCTCAAACAGAATAGAAGCTCTATAGAGAAACACCTTTGAAGAGGACTGATTACAAATGAGTCAAAGCCACCTCTGTAATACAATAGTCATGGCAGATTACTGGAGTTTTAGCTGTTTGACCTAAAGCCCCACTCCCTGAATCCTGTCATGAGAAGAAAGCACACTGAGTATAAACTCAAGAGATTTTCATTCTATATACAAAGGAATAATCTGTAGATGAGAGAAACTGGCTCTAGGATGTTTTTGCCATATTGGGTGCTTTGGGGAATGCAGTTTTAGGCTAATGCTAGTAAAGTCAGTCTGTGGCTTCCAAAAGAGTTTAAAAAAAAAGAGAGGTTATTTTTACTTTTCATTCACAAGGATTTTTTAATTAATATTTTTGTAATTAAGAAGTCATAACATTCCCACCTGAAAACATTAATTCTAAAGAAGGAACGTTTTTATTTAAGTTTCCTGACTCTATGAAATCAGGGCAAAAGAATGCTCATTCATATATTTCAACAGCATACCAATGTTTAATGGGAAACTACTTTCAAAGATTACAGCAGATTTTTACATTCACACATCCTACTGAGGTTCAGAATTGTTTTGACTTATACCATGATCAAGCTCACTAGTCAAGAGGAATAAAGGTAATTAAGAACTAGTTTTGTTTTGTAACCCCACCTGTGCTGGGCATATCTTCTCCACAGATGAGAATCAAGCTATCCTTATGGGTCTTTTCCAATACCTTTCTACCAGATTTATTTTTAAAGGAGATATTAAAACTTGGGTCCTTGCAGGGCTCTGCCTATTTATGTCTTGTTGAATACTTAAACGGATTTCTTTTTTTGCCACCTGCTTCTATTTTCATGAGCTGAGCAAGCAAAGCAGCTTGAAGAATGGCAGGCATAAAAAGTGACCTTGAGAGCCATAATCCTTTCCAGCTACCCTGTCAACTGTCTTTAGCTAGCTCAGCTTTTCAAATCAGGAAATTCTGAATATTCTCCATTAAAAACAAATTAAATTACCTCATTTCAGACATAGGCTTTACAGTATCTTTGTTCTAACCCAAAAAAATCACAATTTAATTTTATCTAAAGGTAAACATGACCTCTCTTGAAAAGGATCAGCATGCTACCATGCTCAGATCAGGGCTGCTGTGTAGTGACATACATGCATTAGACTTAGCAACACTTACCAATGTAAAATGGAGAATACATGCCATAGCTTATCCAGAAAGGAGCCAAACAAATCATAGAATCATAGAAAATTAGGGTTGGAAGGGACCTCGGGAAGTCATCTAATTGAACCTGCTGCTCAAACCAGAAACATTCCCAACTAGGTTATCCCAGCCAAGGCTTTGTCTAGCCAGGTCCTAAAAACCTCCAAAGATGGTAACTCCACAACTTATCTGGGTACCTGGTTTCAGTGTTTTGCCAGTCTCCTAATGATAGAGTTTTTAGTTGGAGATATCTAACTTAAACTTCATTTGCTGCAACTTGAGACCATTGCTGCTTGTTCTGTCATCTGCCACCACCAAGAACAGTCTAGCTCAGGGGCAGGCAAAATATGGCCCATGGCTCAGATCTGGCCTGCCAGGCACTTTCATCCAGCCTGCAGCACCCACCAACTAATTGTACCCTGCCCAGCCCTTCTGGCCATGAGGGTGAGAGTGAGGTACCCATGTATGCACACCCCACAACACACCCTATTGTGCTTCACTCCCACACTCATGAGTGGAAAGGTCCAGCCCAGCCAGCAGCTGCTTCCAGGTGGGGCTGCTGCTCTGCCACTTCTGCAGCCATCCCAGGGGGACCTGCTTGGCTTCCCTGGTGTCCTGCTCACTCCAGGCAGCAGGTAGGGAAGTGACAGGCAGTGGGGGAGCTGCAGCTGGGTGGGGGCAGGGAGCATGGGACTGGGGTTGGCAGTGCAGAGCCCATGCCCAGGGGGACGGTGGGAGCGTGGAGCTCAGGTGGGCAGGGTGTGGGTGTGAGGGAGGGTGAGGAGGGGCCCCCACATGGCACGCAGCCCCCGCTTCCTCCCATGCTGCCATGCAGTGCCCCTGCAATAGAAACAGGCTGGGCAGGCAGCACTCCTCGTCCCCATGCTCAGTGCTGGCCAGAGCTGAAAGCCACTGGGTGCCAGTGCCTGACCAGGGCACAAGTCCCCCTGCCTGCTGCTGCTGACAAGTGCTGCATGCCATGTGGGGGAGTGTAGGGGGTCCCCACACACCCCCATCCTCCCTCACACCCCACAAACCTCATAGACCCACACCCTGCCCCCACATCCCCCTGCACATATACACCCCACAACATACCCCATGCCCCCTACACATGCAGCCACACCCCCTCACAAGTCCCCCACACTCCACCATACACACCCCCACACCCAACCCAAACCACACCCCGCATACACAATATACAAGAGTAAGACTTTATTTTTTAGTTATTATGCAGTCTCCTTTATGTACAGTATGCAAACATAAATGACACATTTTTGTAATAATGTTAAAATGTTATAGTAGGTATTTGACTTTTAGTGTATGGTATGGGGTTTTTTCTGGTTTCAAAATGGCAACCCTCCCCTCCCAAAAGGAGTATTTCGGGGGGGGGGGGGCAAAGGGAGGGACTTCCAGTTGCATAGGTCAGGGGTTAGGAGTGGGACTTCCAGTCCCAATATGGCAACCAGGGGGTGTGGCAACTGTCAAGGGGCAGGGCTACCCATGCAGCCCTCAACAGCTCACCAAAACTCGTTAAGCAGCCCTCCAACTGAAATAATTGCCCACCCCTGGTCTAGCTCCATCCTCTTTGGAACCACCCTTCAGGTAATTGAAGGCTGCTATTAAATCCCCACTCAGTCTTCTTATTTCCGGACTCAATAAGCCCAGTTCCCTCATAAGCCATGTGCCCCAGCCCCTGAACCATTTTCATTGCCTTCCACTGGACTTTCTCCAATTTGTCCGTATCCTTTCTGTAGTGAAGGGGCCCAAAACTGGACACAGTACTCCACATGTGGCTTCACTAGTGCTATATAGAGAGGAAGAATCACTTCTCTCGATCTGCTGGCAATATTTTTACTAATGCAGCACAGTATGCCATTAGCCTTCTTCACAACAAGGGCGCACTTTTGGCTCGTATTCAGCTTACTGTCCACTGTAACCCGCAAGTCCTTTTCTGCAAAGCTGCTGCTTTAGCCATTCGGTCCCCAGCCTGTACTGGTGCAGTACATTTAACTTAAAATGTTTTGAGTGGCATTTAACAGTGGGGCTACTTTAACTTATAGTTCCTCTAAGGCATTCAGTTACTTTCCTTTCTATCTTCTGATGAGATCCACCACATTCCATTCCTATACAATCAGTGTCAGGTGGCTGCATAGGGACACAGTTGCATGTTAATAAATTGCATATTAATAAGCAGGCATGAATCCAAGGAAACCAAAAAGAAAATCAAGGGAGTCATGCAATCCATGACAGAAAATTATGAAAGGACTCAGCCCTAACTCTTAGGCGAGGCAGTGCTTTGGACCTTACTTATTAGTGACTCTTCTGGCTAATTCAAATGTCATGCTTCCCATGGGCTCCGGAGCTGCTGCCTCCATGACCAGAAATATCTATCAAGCTACAGAGCCTTTAGGAGGAGGGCACAAAAGTGAAAAATGGAGCTAACAACTCTGCACTAAGATGCTTTATGAAAAACAAATCCTCCCTCTTCTTTTCCAAACTCACTGGATATATGAATGTGACATACATTAATCAATAAGTTATCCTTGATGGCTTTGCTGCCCTTGCTACAGGGCAGCAAACATCCTAAAATCTTATGCAGGTCCCAGATTTCTGGGACCTTCACAAGTTTAATCTAAAATATTCTCTATGGTAGGTGAACTTTGTGTATATGCAGACCAGCATGCATATAAAGTAACCTAGGTTTTTATGTCTCTGCTAACCTGTTATTAGTGTCTTTTTCATACAGACTAAAAGCTAAAAAAAAAAAAAGTATTGAGCATTATCCAGCAAGCAGGTTTGCTTAATCCTTCCTACAATATCACAGGTCTAATTCTCAGTATAACAAGATCTGGCAAGACCCTACAAGCCTATCCACTTACTTATTAAAATGACCTGGATCCAGATTTACCCTTGTTGGCTAATATTTTTATTCTTTGATCCACCTCGAAACTGGAACTGCATGCTGAGATAAACAAATATATGCTTTCTTTGTAGCTTCTGTAAGCAACTCTAGCTTCTGTGCTGGTATGCTAGACCTAATCCTGAAAATTTGAAATCAATGGAACCACTTGCATGACTAAGTTTTGAGGAGTAAAGACTACTTTATTTTGCAAATCTTTACATCAATAATGCTTGAGTAAATACAATATTTGTTACAGGAAAAGAGTTCTTGTAACAAAAATGTACTAAGCCAGGGCACTGGCCCTTTCCATATAGACAGTACAGATCCTGCAGTTATGGGTATTGAATGGAAAGTACATAATAGACCTAGTAGATTTCTCTTGTTACTCTTGGGCAAGTTCAGTTTTGTGAAATAATTTTAAGCATGTTTCATTCTAGCTGACAGTTCTCATGGCTGCCTGAGCTACAGAAGGCTGTAGATCCTGTTCTTAAAGGAGATCCAAGATATTAAAAGTAATTTAAATTGCATTGTTACAGGGCAAAATGTTGAACTTCCCATTGTAATCCTTTTTCCACCCCTCTGACCACACCCACAGCTGTGCTGCATATAAAAATTAATCTCCTTTGCAAGGATGAGCAACTCAAAATGATCTGGAGCAGGGGTCAGCAACATTTTCAGGCAGTGACAAACACCTGCAATCTCAACTTGTAAGATGTTGGCATCCCAGGGGCAGGGGCCGGAGCCCTGGCCCTACCCCTCCTCTGCCATTCACCTTGGGGCGCACATCCCAAACAAAATGCCTTCATGTACCACACTGGCACCTGTGCCAGGGGTTGCCTACCCCTAATCTGAAGCCATCCTTACACTGGGCTTTTATGCATATATAAGGTCCCCCACAATTAATATGTTAATTACATGATAAATTATTAAGTGCCACATGTTGAAGCAATTTAGCATGTGGGGATTTGATACCACGTTTTTGCAAGGATTTTCTCATCAAGAGCTTAAAAACTCAGGAACCTTCTGTGCAGGAAAGTGGAAACACTGACTTTCCACTTAAAATGTATGTATGTATGGAGGGGAACAGCCTAACAGATTAGCCTTCATAAAACTTTTGTGAGGACATTAAGGTAAAAGCCAATATTAAAAAAACCTGTTACCTGTGTTTCTTCTAATACTTTGGCTTATTCAAATAATATTGAAAATCGAATGCATTTTTCACAATTTTTGCTGACTCTTTTTGCATTTCACTTAATTTGGACAATTAAAGTGGTTTGGTTCCTACTTTGGTCACTTTTGGCTGGTCATAGGCACTTTAAATGGGGACAATTTTGTTTTAAAATTCATGACATTTACTATCAGTCAGCCCCTACAACATACATTTACTCCAATGGAAACTGAGGGTGCTCAGGATTCGAGTGATAGTTTTACATGTAAAAACAAGGATTCAGTGTACTGGAGAGCATGTTACTTGTGATGTGATGCTGTGCTTTAATCATACAGAATCGATTCTTTCCTGAACCTGAAAGCACCTTTATATTGTTCTGTTTTCCCACTGTCCCACTCCCTGTATTAGAGAATTGTTTTAAGTTTTCTGTTTGCAAGGCTTGGACATGAGAAATGGCTGGGTGGCCCCCGTGTTCTTGGTACAGACTTAAAAAAAAATGTTCTGCACTAATACTTGAAGGCAGGGGTTTCAAACACAGCCCCTGGACTGTGTGCCTAGAGTCACTCCAACCTGGCTTCCTGTCTGCTGGTTGGCTACTGGAAGTTGGAGATGTGGCTAGTCGTGGGCATGGCCTGCTGCAGAGTCCTGGGCCTGCTGGACGTGGCCATTGGCAGCAGGCAAGTGACTGAGGGCCAAGAACAACACCTCTGTGCCTGGGGCTTTCATGTAAGATGCCTGCCTGGATTTGGGGAGTATCCAAAGACCCAGACCGATGGGTCTGAGAAAAAAGAGACTTGACCCATGCTAGAGCCACACATGAACGACTGGTGCCTCCTGCGACTGGGGGGTACCATTTGTAGGTGGCAGCATCAGCAGCCAGTGGGGACTGCCTGCAGATGCCAGTGGCAAGTGGCAACCACCCGCAGAAGCCGGCAGTGGCTTCAGTGGAGGCCAATCTCAGTGGGGGCACGTGCCCCCCATGCCCCACTTACGTGTCACCTATGGTCACACAGACTTGGCGTTTGGGCTCTGCTCAGTCTAATTTTGAAACTTGAGTATTGGGCTTTGCCTAATTGATTTTGGAACTGATTTGATCTTGAAAAAGATTAGCAAAAAAACCCCCAAAACAACCACAGCCATTGGCTACCCTGTGGCCACCAGGCCTGCTGCCACTTGCACACCTCCACCATGGCAAGTGACTCCTTTGCCTGCAGCCACTTACCCCGCTTATGCCACGTTGGCCTCAGCCTCCACCACTACCACCACAGGCTGGTGTTGTAGTAGCCACAATAGCCACCCCATGAGCTGGACTGGCCCACTCAGAGCCTTATAGCCCAGATGGGGCCCCCAGTGGGTCAGACATGTTTTAAGGCACTCTTTTGCAGCCCACTGCACTGCTATGGCTGAACAAAGACAGAGCTAGTTGCCAACTGGTTTATGCCAACATCACAATAATATCGAACCCCTGGAAATCTTTGGTGATTTACAGTTTGCCATTATATATTATTTACAGTTAGAACATATTGATTCCTTCACCTTTCCACAAAGCATGAACGACTGGTGCCTCCCAACGCTGGGGGGGCAGTTTGTAAGTGGTAGCACTGAAGGCGAGCAGGGACCAACTGCAGATGCCAGCAGTGGTGTCAGTGGGGTGGCCAGTGGTGAATGGGGACCACCTGCAGTCACCGGTGACAGCGAGTTGGGGTGGGTGGCGATTGCCCGCAGAAGGTGGTGGCAGCAGCCAATCTGGGGGGGGGCATGTGCCCCCTCTATGTGTCGCCTATGCCACAAAGCACTGACAAAGAGCCATCTCCGAAAACCGCTACTTCAATGGCAGCTCTTTGAAACATCACACAGCAGTTTATTTGGCTCGGTCCGAGATGGAAAAACGGGCTCCAGCTCCCTCGAGCCTCTGGGCAGCCAGAAAACAGATTTGCTGCAAGGGGGGATGAGAACAAAGATCCCGGGCTCACCTACCCTGGCTAGGCGGGGCCGCCGGCCGAGAGCCGCAGAGGACCGAGCTTGTGACAGGCCGCAGGGGCAGCTTCACCCCGCCCGGGACCAGCACCGGGGCCGCACGCGCGCCGGGGGATTTGCCCCCAGCCGAGCGGCGCTGAAG
>NW_005842157.1:2021942-2026064 GCF_000455745.1 Alligator sinensis | reverse complement strand
ACTCCGTGGGTCTTGCCCCCTCCCCCCCGCGCATATGTCGTCGCGTACACAAAGCTTGTCACAGACAGCGCTGACAGCGCAGCCGGGCAGGAGCAGGGGGCCGTAGTCGGCGCGGCGGAGGTTGGCACCTTCTAGCCCAGCGTTTCTCAACCCATAGGGCGCGACCCAAAACCGGGTGGCAAGAATATACGGAAGGGTCAGGAACAGACTTTAAAACAAAAATGGATCGGCACAGTTTAAAAATGGATTCTCCTTTTAAAGGAGAAAAACGCGGATTTCCGCTGGCAGAGGTCCAGCCCGCAAGGAGCTGCTTGGGGCTGGGGGGAGCGGGAGGGGGTGCCACAGGCAAGCGGGTGTGCACATGTGGATGTGGCAGCCAGGCAGCGTGGAGGGCAGCTCCCTGCAGGTAAGTCTGTGGGGCGTAGGCAATATGTCAGGGTGATGGGAGGGCACAGGCTTGCCCCCTGCCCGACCTCTCTGAGGTAGAGCTGTAGCCTAACGGCAGGGTACAGCCAGGGCTGGGCCATGGTGGCAAGGTAGAGCCATGACCCAGCGTGTGAGCGGCTGGCAGCAGGAAAAGGTGAAAGCAAGTCCCATCCCTGTCCATTACTCCTTTACTCCTCGCACTGCTGGTGGCGCGGCTGGCACAGGGGTTCCAGCAGCGGCGGCAGCAATGAATCTTGCCGCCCCACTCAGCCCTCCTACGCCAAGTCCCACTGGCTGGGCTGTAGCAGTGGCTCCTGTCTGTGCCCGTCCAGCAAGGTTGCAGTTCTGTGCCCTCTGTGAGAGCACAAATCTGGGGGGGGGCACATGGCCCCCCCTATGCCACACAGTATGGGGCTGGGCCTGGGGGCAGGGGTCAGTGGGTTGAGTGTGAGGGGCACCAGCAGGGTCAGAGGGCTGCTTTCTACTTAAATTATTTAATGTGTTGGGACTGGCCATGGATGTTTACAAATGGGTCCCGGTACAAAAGAGGTTGAGAACCACTGTTATAGACCAACTGAATCGGGGATGCCTAGTGTAAGCTTTTGTAAGCAGCGGGCATCTGCTGAGGTCACCTGTCAGCTGTAAAATATAGCCAAAGGGAAAGGCTAACAGGCTGGCTGGCTCTCAAGCTGCAGGCCGCCTGCTTTGCCTCTGGATTCTCTGCCTAAGGGTTGAACCATAGATTGCAGGGATATAGATATAACAAGATGCATTGTAACCTACATCCTAGACCTGAAATGCTAGAGGTGGGAATGGAAGTGAAATGGGGGACCAAAAAAAGCCCTTTTTATTCAGTTCACTCTCCCTTTCAGTATCCACCCTTTGCCACTGTGTGACACAGGATACTGGGCAAGATGGACCTATGGTCTCACCCAATAAATGACAGTTCTGTTCTTAGCTGTTGGAAAGGTTGTCTTTTCTGTTAAGGCCCTAATATGTATTCATGCACATTAGCTACAATAGAATAATGTTTCCTCTTAGGGCTAGGTGCTTGTCAGTGTCTTTATCCTACATATATCCCCATTTTATGGGAATTTAATAAAAAAAATGATGCATGGATTATAATCTTTCAAAGTTCCCTTTCATCTTAGAACTGACTTGCTAAGGACAATGAAAATAAAACCCTAAATTAATGATCAGGGCCTTGATTCTGCAGTGGAGTCTGGATGGGTAAAACCACCCCTGGGGAAATTATTCTAGCATCAGGGACTAGGCTGCTTTAGAATGAATAATAAAGATGTGTAGCATTTGCACCAAAAAGGTGTGGTGCTTTGTTTTGCTTTGTTTTTAAGCATATATATCCCTTTCTTGACTAGATTACTGCTTATAGGTTTCTTTCTGGGAAATTGTTCACACCAAAAGAGTTGCAGACATAGCATCTTCAGTAGTGTTTCTTTTGATTTGCATCTTTCAGTGCATATCTCTTAGAGAAAATAAACTATTGAAGGCTTCTTGCTCCCTTGTGTACAGAAAGAGAGAATCGAGTAATCATATTCTTGAAAGATATATAGTACGATTATCTTTTATGAGATGGAGGGGTGAATATTGTCCGTTGTAAAAAATAATCCAAAAAGAGAAAGAGAATATGCTTTCTTTGCTAATACCCATTTCAGATCTGACTGACTGTTTCTCATAAATAGTACAAACTTGTCCGAGATTTTAGACTTTGATCAGAATGCAGGGATACTAACATTTTGCTTCAGAAATGTATTGCAGTCTGTCATGAATAAATATGCATCAAGAATTTTGAAAGAGTTTTAAATGTACAATTTATGATAGAAGGCCATAGATGGAAGTTTGCATGTTTAAAAGGAAGAGTGATTACCATATTTTCGCGCATATATCCTGCGGGGTATACACGATTTTACCAAAAAAATGGATGGGTGTGGGCTATACGGGGGTGTGGGCTATCGACGGACTTTTTTTCTGCGGGGGCCAGCTGCATTGCCTCCCCACTGGGCCCGGGCAGGCCGGGCTGCGCCGCTGCCGCGGGGGCTGGGATGGACTCCGCTGCCGCGGGGGCTGGGATGGACTCCACTGCTGCGGGGGCTGGGGTGGGCTGCGCTGCCTCCCTGCTGGGCCTGGGTAGGCCGGGCTGTGCCACCGCTCCTGCGGGGGCCTGGGCCAGGGTGGGCCGGGCTGCACCGCCGCCACCACGGGGGCCGGGGTAGGCCGGGCTGCGCCGCCTCCCTGTGTATACGCTGCTGCGGAGGATACACGGGTGCAGCGTATACATGGACTAATTTACAAAAATACAATTTTCCACGGGTTATACGTGGGTGCGGCTTATACCCGTGGGTGGGGTATATGCGCAAAAATACGGTAGTTTCCTAGTCTGTAAGTACCATAGGTGCCAACTCTGTAGGTGCTCTGGGGGTCAAGCACCCACTGAAAAAAATTAGAGGGTGCTCAGCACCCACGGAGCCACATTTGCAAATGTTAAAAAAACCCCAAAAAGCGACTTTACCAGAAGAAGCAGCATGTTACTTCAACCCACCTCCGCAGCATCTGTAAAGATCAGGTGCTTTGGCGGGGCTCTTTGGCACTTTTAGCTAAAGCTGATTCAATTACCTATTAGATAAAAGCACCAAAAAAGTCCCACCACCCACCCAGTGTCTTTCCAGACACTGCAAAGCCAGGCAGAAGTAACCTGCTGCCTCTTCTGGACATGCATGGGGCTCACTCAACACAAGAACCCATCAAGTTAAAAGTAAAGTGTGATTTTTTTTTTTTATTTAATGTCTGCAAGCTCTCACCAACAAAAAACAAAGTACAGGCAGTCCTCGGACTTACGACACAGTTCGTTCCTGAAAACCACATAAGTTGAAACATTGTAACTTGGAACTGATTTTCCCATAGGAAGCAATGTTATAAATGGGGGATTGGTTCCTGAACCAAGGCCCAATACCCTATGTTCACCAAAAATAACCAAGAAGTTTGTACTCAATCAATTACAGATGCATAATATAGCTACATTAATGTATTTATACTGTAAATAACAATCATATTGATTTGAAAGGACTTCTTTGAGGTGACTTTGCTGGACTTTTTGAAGGGCTTTTGGTTGGACTTTTTGAAGAGTTCTGGGCTGGAGTCTTCTCAGGAGTCTTGGTTGCAGGTTTTTCTGGAGTCTTGAACTTGTTCACTGGCATGGCGTCGCATCAGATCGAGCATTGTAAAGTTGAAACTGAGTCAGAAAGTTGAAATAGCGTATCAATTTATAAATGTCGTAAGTGTGAAACATTGTAACTCGAAACGTACGGCCTGTACTTTATGCAGATATTTAACTTCAAATCATACCACTGAATAGTGGGTAGATTTCCTTCAATTCTTTTTAATGTTTTTGTTAATCTTTAAGTACCACTGAAGTAGAATACAGAATACCTACCTCTAGGGTCCCATAGAAAAGAAAAGGCTAAATCTAAATAGACTTCAAGTCTAGAGTAGGGAAAAGAGAATGCACAGCCAAAAAGACAGTGTGGTTGTGTTAGTTTTTAGGAGAGAAAGGTAACCGTATTAGTCTGCAGTATGGCAGAAACCTGCACCTTTCCTGAACAACAATTCATTTGAGTTTAGTTAGGAGAAGAGAAGCTAAATGGATATAAAAAAAATGAAGTGGGAGGGGATATTGAAGGG
>NW_005842157.1:2020441-2021911 GCF_000455745.1 Alligator sinensis | reverse complement strand
AGAGTGAAAGACCAAGACAACTGATGTGATTTAAGAAGAAAGGTGAACAGTGAAGCAGGTGAACAGACTTGGAGATGGGGAGGGTTTGAGCAGACAACTGATTAGCACGAAGCATCTGAAAGCTTGGAATATAAACTAATACAATTAATACTAAACCATAAACTAATGCTGCACCTTTGTCATTCTTGAGTATTAGTGCTTGATCAGATCAGAGCGTGATGTTATTTGCCATATGTGTTGTCAATGCACAGATGCAGTGGGGTGGGTTCATGGTGTAGCTGGTATTCTAATCTTGAGGTTTTTCAGGTATTGAATAAAAAAACCCAGAGAAGAGCTAATGTGAAAGACACGTTTCACAAGATCATACAGACAAATATATGAATTTTTACACTGCACACCTTACAACTCATGATTCTTGTTCCAGTGCGTCTTACAATAATTTGGCAGAGTAATGCATAAGAGTAAAATAAATCTGAGTTCCTTCTTTCTTGTAATTCTTAAAAACCTTAAATTAAATGAAAAGCCTTAGATCTTCCATTTATTTCTGGCTTATTGTACAGTGCTAATCCAGTGGTAGATTCCCTTTGATTGAAAGAACCGTGCATAGATGTCCTTTCACAGTGTTGTTAATTCATGAATTTTCTGCATGTGTCAACTCTTCTTCTGAATTCAGTGACCCTAAATATTATACCTAGTCACAAAAAGTAGTATATCAGACCTTTAAAGTGTTGTTTACAACTAGTAGTGTATCAACAAAAGCAAAATTAAGCTGTGTTCTGCAAGGTATTAAAGATATACTAGATAGTGTTAAGCAGGGGTAGATCCAGTGAGCAAAACCACTGCTCCAGCTGTTTGCTGCAACTGCATGCTATGCTGTAGGGACAGCAATGGCAGCAGGCACATTTCCTATTTCTGCACCTGATGCTCCCCTGCTGTGATTGCCGCTAGCTGGGAGCAGTTGCTGGAGGGAGGAACCCATCCTCTCTGCTACTGCTATCCCCAGCTGATGCAGGCACAAGGGGAGCCTGGGAGCCCTTCTTGTGCTACTCCAGCTGCAGGCTCTAAGGAGCAGCTGTGTGGGGAGCTGGGCTCTGCCACTGTCCCTGCCTGTGTATAGGTTCCAGCGCTGTTTCTTGCCAGGGTACACTAGGAGGAGAGGGGATAGCCACGCAGAGTAGGGCCTGGAAGGAGTGACATGGCTGCCATTGTTCCTGCAGCTGGATCAGGGCAGGAGGGCCTTTGGGGTTCCGCTGGTGCTTGTCAACTAGGGATATTAGTAGGCCTGTGCGAATAGGGAAATATTTGATTTGGAGCCGGATTTGGCCAATTCAGAGGACACTGATTCAATTCAGTGATTCGAATCATTATCCCTGTTTGATTTGGGTGAATCAGAATTGGAGATTCGGCACTGATTTGGAGATTCAGATTGGCTGAGGCAGGCACAGCCCAGCGGCTGCAGGTTCGCCTGCG
>NW_005842157.1:2001848-2020230 GCF_000455745.1 Alligator sinensis | reverse complement strand
AATCAGGAAAGCAAGAGCCCACACTCGCCAGAGGTAGCAGCGGCTGTGGGGGCTCTGGGGCCAAGTGGCAGAGCCCCCCCCACTGCCCCTGCTCCCTTTTCTCCAGTCCTGCCCCCAATGACTGCCCTGCCTGGCCTCAGCATGCCGGCAATTAAAGCCCTGCACTCACTGGCTGCAGGAGCGGCAATTGGGGCCTCTGGGCACTTGTGGCAGAGCTACCCTGCACAGTGTGGGGGCAGCAGGGATCACCCTCCCTTCCCACCTGGTACCTGCGTGGTAGCTGCCCCATGGCGTGGGTGCAGCGTGGCTTGGCAGGGCACCACACACTGTCTGGGAGCTGGGGCTGAGCGCTGCCAGGCTTTGGCTGACACATGGAGCCGCCCTAGCTCCCAGACAGCACACATTGCCCTGCTGAGCCGCACTGCACCCACGCCATGGGACAGCTGCCACATGGGTGGTGGGCAGGGGACCAATTCCCTGCTGCCCCTCACTGCCCCGCGCTGTGCAGGGAGTCTCTGCCATGAGCGCCCAGAGGCCCTGATCCCCTGCTGCTGCAGCTGGTGAGTGTGGGACTTAGTTTTTTTAATTGCCAGGATGTTTGGGGTCAGGCGGGGGGGCAGAAATAGGGGAGCAGGGGATGTACGGGGGGCTCTACCACGTGGCCCCAGAGCCCCCACAGCCACTGCTACCTTCAGTGAGTCCAGGCCTTTTTTAAATTTTTTTTAAGTGCTGGGGCCAGGCGGGGGATGGGGCTGGGCAGGGCAGCCACGGGAGCTTCTCTTGCGCCTCCCCCCACCCAGGGAGAAGCAGGCACAGCTGGAGGTGCCACAAGAGAACCTGCAGCCACCCAGCTGTGCCTGCCTCTCCCTGGCCAATCTGAATCTCTCGGAATCTTTTCCAAATCGATTCGGAGGCTTCAGATTCGATTTGGACCTTTTAATAGGTTTCCTGATTTGATTTGGATTCGGAGATTCAGCTGAGGCTGAATCGCCTTCGAATTTAACTGAAGCTTTGCATAGCCCTAAATAGTAGCTTCAGCTCATAGCTGGAGTAGGGTGGGGGAGGAGAGCCCTCAAGTGTCCAGTTCTGTGCTGCGCCCCCCCCCCCCCCTCGCCCCCATGCTTGCATCAACCAGCAGGGACTGGGTTCTTTCTTCCAGTACCTGCTCCCTGCTGGTGGGGGACTCCTTCGGGCTGAAGGAAGACCCTGGGCACTGCTACCCTTGTCCCCAGCTGAGCCTGGCTCCCTGCACAGCTTCTTCTAGCGCCTCTGAGCTGGGATGGGGCAGGAGCAGCTCTGGGGATCCGCCTATATTCCCAGCTGACCCAGACAGCAGTGGTGGTGGTGACATGCACCGGATGCCTTCCTGGCTCCCTGGTGTCCCCCACCAGCCTGGGGGTTCCAGCCAATCCTTTCCCCCATCCTCCCATGGCCCAAGGAGCCATGTACTGCATCTTCCTTTAAGAAATCCTAGATTTGCCTCTGGTGTTATGTGCCTTAAATTGCATTTTTTTTCCATCCGTTCTCCTTGTAGTTTAGAATAATCCATGTTGAGAGTTGGCAAAGATACTGGCAAACCCACCTGGTCTTTGGAGTCTAATTCATTCCCCACCCCCTCCCCCCAAGTTAGTGATAATATTCCCTTGAGTAGCACTGAAGCTTAGTCAGACCTTTTATTTAACACTGATCAAAGTACCATATTTTCTTGCATCCCCTCCTCTCCCCCCGCCTCACAAAAGACAACATGCACGTTGTTTTGAGACCATGAAGAAGAAAAGATTTTTCTAGAGTCGTGGCTAAATGCAGACTTCATTCATGGAACAGAGACCAAATCTACTGTTCAGTGTCATTAGCTTTTTGCAGCTGAAGCTTTAACCCTGTCACAGATGCTGCTGAATTGGGAGAAATGTGCATGTGGGATGCAAGTAAATATAGTAAGGTACTCTGCAGGTTTACAACTGGGATTTGTTTTTAGTTTATAAAAACATTTTGGTGTTAAACACCAATCCATTGAAGTTTTGTTGTGCTGTCTAGGATTACTTCAACCCAAAAAATCCTTTCGTAGTTTTATTATTGTTGCATTTATTTTTCTATATACCATAAAAGTCTCTAAACTTTTCATGTTACAACTTAATTTATGATGATGTAGTGATTTTGTTGTTGTTGTTATTGTTAGCATAACTAAGTTTGTGAAAGGAGACTTATAACCCTTCCTTAAAATAGGATTTAGCTACCAGTGCTCCCCTGAAGTTATAGACTTAGAACACAAATTATTTATAGTTCCAGTTTAGAAAAATTGGATGGCTGTAGAACTTGATGCCTTCACTCAAATATCTAGTAATTCTGGCTGAAAGTAATATTCTTGATGATGCAGTGTCATAGAGTTATCCAGCTCTTGCGTTGCAGGAACTGGGCTGTTCTTGGCATGCAGACCTGGTGGTTGTCTTATGTGCTAATTACTACTTTAGTTTCCAAGCTATTAAATCTCATAATATAATTGCACTCTCAAGCAAGGTATTGCATGTCATGTTTGTTTCTACATGAATAGGGTGTGTAAATATTTAATTCTAATACAATCTTGAAAGGAATGTACAGACTTTACTCACTCACATTTGCTGTGTTGTGCCATCCAATCAAAACAAAAGACAAGGCTGAATGTTCCCTTGTACCTGAGGGTTTTATTTGGCATGAAACAGATTAGTAGTACTAGACTGAAGAACCTCACCTTGGTTTTTGAAAGCTTGTATTTTATAAAAGTTTTTAAAGTTTATAAAAGCCATCCCATTATAAAACATGGGGAATGCAGTAGTTTGTTGAGAATTAAGGATCTGTATAATTTTGTGGCTACTCCCTCCTTTCCACCTAAAAAGCTGTGATTTGATTTATTATTTAGGACTAAAAACCCTTCCCCAGTTACAGAAAGAATTAAAACAATAATGATGAAAGAAAAGTCAGCAGCAGGGAGGAAAAGATATGTCACTAGTCAGCAGTTTGTTACAACAGATTTTATTTGCAGAAAATAAAACATAAGAGCTACACAGCTCTGTGCATGTTGCAAGTTCTTAATATTTTTTTCTATTGAAATGTACTAGTGAGAAGCATAGGGCAGGCTAATGGGTGTGCCTGTCATGAGAGCCACAAGTATTTAATGGCTGGAGCCTTGTGTGACTAAAATGCGAATTAAAAACAGTCATGTTTTAAACAGAAGGCAGCCTATTCTAGCAGGCACAACCATGTTTTTGCCACTCCACTACAAATGAGACTGCTCTAACAGAATACTTTTCTAATGAAATGTTCTGACAGAGATTCAGTTTAAAAAGCTGGCATACTGCTAGAGGCAGAATATGTGAAATGTTTTGAAGGGGGGGGTGTCATAGAACAAAAATTAATACTTATGTTTTTATATCCATTAGGATTCTGCAATACTTTTATATGTATTTACTAGGAGAGATGAGAGCTTTGTTCCTTTACTTTTTTACTTTGTTTGGTAAATAATTTATTTGGATTATTTTAAGCTTTATTCTATAGCTTGCTACTATTTCAGTGGCTGGTTGTTTTGTTTTGGTTTTTTTCAAATTGGAAAGAAGCAAACTTTTTTTTTTTTCCTAATGGAGAACCTCATAAGCAAGCATTGCATTTTAAGTTGGTCTTAAGAGCCACCTCATTTCCCATTTTACCATCACAGTTGTAACTACTTATATGAAAAAATAGTAATAGGAGATTTGCTTTATTTAATTAATTAATTATTTATTTATTTTAGCTGCATCTAATGCATGTTTTGGTTTTTGGTCTTTTTTGATAGTTTGTTTTGTTTTCCTCTTCATTCCAGGCACAAACCGGGACAACCTTCCCTTCTGTAGATAGATAGGTTCTGCCCTGTCTCCGTGTCCTGGTTTTTCCCCTCTTGTTTGTAGTTCTGGATATCGAATTCTTCCATAAACAGAACAACTACCCAGTCCTGTTTCTCCTTGTTTCTTTGACTGTTTCTTCCTACTGATGGTTGTCATTCTTGATATTAGCTTCTGTATCTCCTCTTCATTGCCAGCTGTTCTTACAGGTCTGCTAGCTCTTCAAACAGTTCCTGAAGAGACCATTCTTCCTTAACTTCAGGCCTTCTAGAAACCATCAGCAAATACTCAGAGGACTTCAGTTTGGGACTTGTAGTTCTAAAGACAGATTATTTTTCCAAAGTACTGTTTATCTTCAACATTGATTTATACAAAGGGCACTTAGTAGTTTGTAGGATTGAGCCAGAGAGCTAGGAAACTGCAGGCTTCTGAACAGGGTATGCCACTTCTCACTGCCCTGGGAAAAAGAATCATACATATTTATATGTTAGGGTATTGACACTGTCTCAGAGGGAAAACTATAAAACATGGTGAATCGCACTTTCACAATGATATTTCACCATAAAAATAGCAACGGAAACTGTTGCCCTTACAAAGTAAGCACGGGAAGCTCACTACAATATTCTATACTTTCAAGAAAAAAAATATTAATACTCTAATTGATAATACTTGTTCACAAGACTTAAGAAAAAGCATTGACTGTATTATTTGGCTGAATTTGTTTTCTTTTTCTCTAGGGTACCATCATGACGGCTGAAGAAACTGTTAATGTAAAGGAGGCTGAAATAATTAAACTAATCTTGGATTTCTTGAACTCGAGGAAACTTCATATCAGCATGCTGGCCCTTGAGAAAGAAAGTGGAGTCATTAATGGCCTGTTCTCAGATGATATGCTTTTTCTGAGGTAGGAGTTTGTATGTCATTGGTAAAATATAACTTTAACGGGTTGTATGACTGGTCATATATTTACTAGCCCAAACAAATGACAGTTGACTGGCATGTAAACTTTTAGTCATCTTTGCCATAATTTTTTCACTTCTTAAGTATTATTTTTCCACTGTAATGTTCATATGTATGGCATTTAAGTATTGGGATATCAGTGGAGTTCTAAAATAAGATGATGCATTTATGAAAAACATCAAAATATTTTATTTAGATAATGATCTGGTAAATATAGATATATCTGTACAGTGCAGTGCAGGGTTGCAACTGTCCATAAACTTATAGACCATCCAAAAAAAGACTAAAAATGCTTGCGTGTAAAGTCCATAAAAGAAATTGAGCCATGTGATTAAAATTTAAAAAGGGGGAAAAATCCCAGCAAGCTTGGTTGAAGAACTGTCATTGGGGTGAAGCTGGATGAAGCACTGATGGACAGGCAGAGCAGAGCAGTGCCACCTAGTTTCTGAGTGAGAGTACAGCTTGGGACCCTGCAGGGAGCTCTGTCAGGGCCTTGTGGCCCATGGGAGCCTGTGAAGCCTCCTCCCACCCCTGCATATGTTGCCACTGCATAGGGTCAGCTGTTCATCTCTAAAGCAGGCAGGGCTACACAACCGCAGGCAGTCTGAGGCACCAGAAGGGACGGGGAGCAAGGTGAAGCTGTAGGGCTAGGAAGGGGGAGAGGCAGTGTGTGGGGATCCATGGCAGGACAGGGAGAGTGGGGCTGGAGAAGGTAAAGTTCAGTGGTGGGCTGGGGTGAGGGCAGCATAATGAGGGATGTGGTTGGGCATCAGGGTATGGGGATGAACTGGTTGTCAGTAAATAGTTTTATAGATCGTCAATATTTTTTTTTTCTCTGTTTGGCAATGCTGATGCAGTGCCACACAGACTGTGGCATTGGGAGTTAATTAGTATGGGTACAATGCCATGCTGCCATAGCTGTACTGCTTCCAGTACTGAAGCGTGAGTATCTCTGCATGGCTCTCTACTTTACTTTATACTGTGTAGTCATGGTCTGTGAAGAGAAGTGGTTTCTAAAACCTTAGGGTTTTCCCTAAGGTGGTTTCCAAAAGTTGCTCAGATTTCTACTAATATCAATCTATGAAAGTGGACTCTGCTCATCAAGACAAAGCTTGGTTGCCTGAGTGGAGCTGACAGTCAGTCAGTAATATTCTGAAAAGGGAAGGATGATTTGATGTATTCATTTAGGTGATAGTACTTTACAATGAATGGAGTTAAGCGGTTTCTTTAGTGATAAGGAAGGCCTTTTTGGGGGAGGGCAAGGAGTGACAGATGAGATTACCAACTAATTAATTATCTTTGACAGATAAAAATATCTATTAATCTGTAGCTGAATAGATACTCCAGCCTCCATTTTACTGTAGTAGCTTCCTCTGGGCTGTCTACAAGTTTTAACATGGTTTTTACATTTATGAAAGTGGCAACTGTTGATCCTGGATCATGGTGTATACATGAACACCTGGATCATGGTGTATGCATGAGGGCCACACCAGACCATCGATGCATAAGCCTGAGCAGGAATTTTTTTGGAGGAGTGGAGGCTACCCAGACCTTCCATCCTCCGTTTGGGCTACTGAGATGAATCCAAAGACCAAACTGAGTCCAGATGTTTGGCGTCTCCATGGCTGTAGTTGTATAAGTGTCTGGGAATCAAACCCAGGTCTCCTGTATGGTAGACAAGGATTCTAGAAGGAACTTAGTTTACCAGGAGCATTGGAAACTAGGCAATATAGCTATATTTAAACAACATTAACAGTGATTATTTAATTCAATCTTACAACATTTTTGAGCTCGCCTCACCCCCACCCAATTATGTAGGTATTGTAGGTGTTTGGCACACATTTCCAAAGCTGAGTAAGTGTGAAGATAGGATTGTTACATAAATTAACAAATTCAAGATTGAGGCTCTTCACCCTTCATTTGTTTTTTGTTTAGTTATTAGAGGAGTTTTAATTTGAAAGTATGGCTACACTAACAATTTATCTTGAGGTAAGCTGTAGTGGGAAGGTGAAGCAAATTGTTACGTTGTAGGTGTTAGCATGCATGCTTTTATCCTGTAGTAAATATAAAGTGTCCACTGTCACTGAGAGGCAAGTTAACTCAAGTTTCCTGTGGCTAAACAGGTTCATAGATTTTTATAGACATGGGGAGGCTGGAAGGGACCTCATGATATTGAGTCCAGCCATAGGCAAGAAGTTAGCTGGGATCAAGTGACCCCAGCAAGAAATACATGCACATGTTCTTTTGAAAGAGTCCAGAGTAGATGCCTGCACCACCTCGGTGTGGGGGGGAGTTTGTTCCAGACCCTGGACACTCGCACCGTAAAGAACTTTTTTTTCTTATGTCTAGTCTAAATCAGCTCTCCTGGAGTTTATGGCTGTTAGACCTTGTTATCCCTTGGGGAGCTCTGGTGAACAGCTATTCTCCCAGGTCCTGATACGCCCCTCTTATATAATTGCAGGCTGCCACCAAGTTCCCCCATGAGCCTTCTCTTTTCCAGACTGAAGAGTCCCAAGTTCCTCAGCCTCTCTTCATCTGCCCAGCACTCCAGGCCTTGGATCATATGAGTGGCTCTCCTCTGGACTCTCTCAAGCTTCTCCACATCCCTCCTGAAGTGGGTGGGCCCAATAGTGGACGCAGTACTCCAGCTGTAGTCTTACCAGGGCCGAGTAAAACAGGAGGATGACTTCCCTGGTTTTGCTTGAGATACATCAGTGGTTTGGTTTGCCAGAGTTTGGTTTGCCTTGCCAGCCACAGCATTGCATTGGTGGCTCATATTCATCTTGTAGTCAATTAAGACCTCCAAGTCCTTTTCGGTTATGGTGCTAGGGAGCGTAGCACTGCTGAGCTTGTAAGTGTGTTGAAGGTTCTTCCTATCAAGGTGCAGCACCTTACACTTCTCTACATTGAAGGCAATCAGGTTTTGGTTGGCCCACCTTGAGAACGTGTCCAAGTTGGCCTGTATCCCCAGCCTGTTCTTCCATGTGACCGCCCTCCCCCATAACCCACAAACTTTGCCAGTTCGCATCTGACTCCTGAATCCAGATCATTAATGAAGATGTTAAAGAGTACTGGCCCAAGTACCGAGCCCTGAAGGACTCCACTGGTCACCCTGCACCAAGTTGATTTGCTTCCGTCAACTAGTACTCTTTGGGTCTGACCCCATAGCCAGTTACCTAGCCATCAGACCGTAAAATGATCCAGGCCACAGTTCTCCAGCTTAAGCATGAGGACACAATGGGGAACTAAGTCAAAGGCTTTCTTGAAATCCAGATATGACATCCACGTCATCTCCCTTGTCCAGGGCACACATTACCTGGTCATAGAAGGAGATGAGGTTGGTCACGCTAGACCTGCAAGTCACAAAGCCATGCTGGCTGGCATTCAGATGCTTGCCTTCCATTAGACTGGTGTTGATGGATCCCCTGACAATTTTTTCCAGGATTTTTCCAGACTGATCGGTCTGTAATTCTCTGGGTCATCCCTCCTCCCTTACTTTGAAGAAAGGGACCAAGTTGGCTCTTTTCTTGTCTTCCGGGACCTTGCTTGAGCCCCATGAATTTTCAAATATCTCTGCCAACCAGGATGCAGTGATGTCTGCTAGCTCCTTCTGGACTCTCGGGTGCATTCTGTCTGGGCCCATGGACTTGTGAATGTCCAGTTTCTCAAGGTGTTCCCTCACCTGATCCACACCAATTTGGGGCCTATCACCTGCTCCCAGAATGGTTTGTGTCCTTTCTGACAGTGTGATCCTCCTTGGAGGGTGAAAAACCAATGCAAAAAAGTCATTTAGGAGATTAGCCTTTTCTTGGGTGTTGGATATCAGTTGCCCCGTTGGATCTTTAAGGGGCCAAATGCTATCTTTGTTCTTTTTTCAACTTCCCACTTATCTGAAGAAGGACTTTTTGTTGTCCTTCATTCCCATAGCTAGCCTGAGTTCGGTTTGTGCCTTGGCTTTTCTGTACCACTCTCTACTGGTAGGTGCGGGCAAGTGCCGAGTAGTCCGCTTTGGTTATGCTCCCTGTTTTCCAACTGATCTAGGCTTCTCCTTTGAGTTTAATTAGGTCCAACAGTTCTGTGTTCAGCCAAGGGGGGCTTCCTTACCTGCTAACTGCATTTCTTGCGAGATGGAATGTCTTTTCCCTGTGCTTCTAGGATTGTTTTTGAGAGATGACCATTCCTCGTGTAATCCCTTTTCTAGAGGGGTATGGCTTCTAATTGCCTGACTGACCAATTCTCTGAGTTTGCAAAAGTCAGCCTTCCCAAAGTTAAGGACTTCTGTTGTACTGAGGGGTTTGCCTGCTCTTTGGTGAACTAAGAAGGTGACCATTTCATGGTCGCTGTCACCAAGCTTCCCCTCAATCCTCACATCGCTCACCAGGTCCTCCCCTTTGGTCAGGACCAGATCGAGCAATGCCTCTCCCCTAGCTGACCCATAGGCCTCCTATGTTAGGTAGAGGTCATCAGTGCAAGTGAGAAAGCTACGCGACCTGTCAGATTTGGCTGAGCACTCATCCCAAAAGATGTCAGGTGAGTTGAAGTCCCCCATGATGATCATGCATCGGGAGTGCACGGCCTCGACCAGTTCCCTATTGAATTCCCGATCTAGTTGGTGGGGAGGTCTATAGTAGACTCCTACAAGTATGTCACCCTCCTCATGTTCTCCTCGTATTTTGACCCAGAGGATCTCAAGGCATCCTTCCTGGTTAGAAAACTCAATCTTCAGGGAGGTAAACTGATCCTTGACGTAGAGAGCAACACCCCCACCCCTCTTTCCCACACAGTTTCTCCTATACAAGGTGTAAACCTCTAAAGCAACCAACCAATCATAGGTAGAGTCCCACCAAGTCTCTGTTATCTCTACAAGGTCATAGTCATTTTCACATAGGAGAAGGGCCAGTTCCTCATGCTTATTTCCCAAGCTCCTAGCGTTTGTGTACAGGCAGTTAAGTCTACCATGAGAAGCCCAATGCTTCCCTGAGGGGTGAAGCGGGACCTTTCCCTGAGCTGTTGCTAGAGTGGGTTACCTTGGGCAGCCCAAGGTATTGGTAATGCAGCTGACATGGCCTGGGCTAGAACTGTTAATAGACAGCCCGTCTCTCAGAGGTCTTAGTTTAAAGCCCTGTCAAGAAGGTCAGCCATTCTGGCCAAAAAGAGCTTCTTCCCTTTCCAGGTGAAGTGGAGGCCATCCCTTCCCAACAGTCCACTCTCTCTGAAGTGCGGACCGTGGTTGAAACCAAACCCCTTGCAATGGCACTGTCACTGGAGTCTTCTGTTTCACCAGGTGTAAATGGGCAGTTCCTGTGGAGTAGCTGACATGCTGTAATTTCACAACCTACCCTATCCCATGTTAACTCATTCATTCTGCCATACTTTAATCCACTTAACTCTACAAAAATTGCAAGCTTTTAAATGTAAAATGTTCCCCAAGTCTTTTTCTGTATAAAGGAATAGTGGTTATTTTGTCAGCACAGGAGGCCTATACTAGAACTGAATCCTTCGTTTTGGCCTTGCTTCTTAGTACAAGAAATGTGTCAACTTTTATTATCAGCTTTGTTGTAAAGCACTACATTCTTACAAAGATGGTTGTTCAGCTGTCCTATTTCAGATGACAGCATGTCATGAATAAATAAATACAATTGTAAAAGTGTAAAATGTCCAGCTAAACTGAGGGCCTGTTTCTTTTGTTATAGGCAGTTAATCCTGGATGGTCAGTGGGATGAGGTTCTTCAATTCATTCAACCTCTTGAGTGCATGGAAAAATTTGACAAGAAAAGGTAAGAAAGCTAGAATGTACGCTTAAATGCTTTATATTATTTATGGCGATATTAAAACAGGAGATTCCTAGAATGAGATGTTCAGAGGTTTAGAAAAATAAATTCTAACTGCAGAATCTGAGAACAACAAACTTTAAATCCCATAGAATTCGTGAAGTATTTTACCTGTCAAAATATTCTCCTATGAAACTTTGTATAGTTAAAATCTACCATTAAGAATGGTACAAAAAGTGAATTGTAAAATTGTTTGTTTTTCTTAGTCATATAAAACAGCAATGTTACTTATAAGTAACTTATAAGTTACTTAGTCTCTTTTCTTGAATAAGTATATCATTGTCTTCTCAACCTGCAAATACTGTAAAGTGTAGTATTTCTCATAGATTTCATAGACATTAGGGCTGGAAGGGACCTCGGAAGATCATCGAGTCCAGCCCTCTGCCCAAGGGGCAGGAAGTCAGTTGGTGTCATAAGACCCCAGCAAGATAAGCATCCAAATTTCTCTTGAAGGCGTTCAATGTGGGTGCTTGAACCACCTCCAACGGCAGGCTATTCCAGGCCTCGGGGGCTCAGACAGTAAAGAAGTTCTTCCTTATGTCCAGCCTGAAACGGTCTTGCAGTAGTTTATAACCGTTCGACCTTGTCATCCCTTGGGGCGCTTTGGTGAACAATAGTTTCCCCAGATCCTGGTGAACACCCCGGATAAACTTATAGGTGGCCATCAGATCACCCCTGAGCCTGCGCTTTTCCAGGCTGAAGAGCGCCACAGCTCTCAGCCTGTCGTTGTAAGGTCTGTTTTCCTGACCTCTGATCATGCACATGGCTCTTCTCTGAACTCTCTCAAGCTTCTCCACATCCTTTTTGAATTGAGGAGCCCAAAACTGGATGCAGTACTCCAGCTGTGGCCTCACCAAGGCCGAGTACAACAGGAGAATGACGTCCCAGGATTTACTTGAGAAGCATCTATGAATGCAAGCCAGCATTTTGCTCGCTTTACTAGCTGCAGCATTGCATTGAAGGCTTATGTTCATCTTGTGGTCAATCATGACCCCCAAGTCCCTTTCATCCATAGTGCTAGCCAGCGTAGCACTGCCGAGCCTATAAGGATGCTTCAGTTTTTTCCTCCCAAGGTGGAGAGCCTTGCATTTTTCAGCATTAAACACCATCAGGTTCATGTCCACCCATTTCCTGAACCTGTCAAGGTCAGCCTGGATCGCCCTCCTGTCCTCAGGTATGGATGCTTTACCCCAGAGTTTGGTATCGTCAGCAAACTTGGCTAGTCCGCTTCCGATTCCAATGTCCACATCATTAATGAAGATGTTGAACAATATAGGTCCAAGGACAGAGCCTTGGGGGACCCCACTGGTCACAGAGCACCATGATGATTGACTTTCATCAACAACCACCTTTTGGGTCCGACCACAGAGCCAATTCCCCAGCCAGCGGATCATGGTGAACCTGAGGCCACAGTTGGCCAGTTTTGCCAAGAAGTGATCATGGGATACCAAATCGAAGACTTTTTTTGAAGTCATGATGTATTACATCAATCTCTTCTCCCTTGTCCAGGTGATAGGTCACCTGGTCATAAAAGGAGATAAGATTGGTCAAGCAAGACCTACCCGCAACAAACCCGTGCTGGCTATCCCTCAGGATGTTGCTGTCAGCCAGTTCGTTAAGAATGGCTTCTTCGATAATCTTTTCTAAGACCTTCCCCAGGATAGAGGTCAGGCTGATGGGCCTGTAGTTTTGCCAGATCCACTTTCCTCCCTTTCTTGAAGATAGGCACCACATTGGCCTTCTTCCAGTCTTTGGGCACTTCACCAGAGTGCCAGGAGTTCTCAAAGATCCGTGGCAGGGGCTGGGCTATCTTGCTGGCCAGCTCCTTGAGTACCCTGGGGTGTAGATTGTCAGGGCCAGCTGACTTGAAGGTATCTAGCCTCTCAAGGTGTTCCTTCACGAGGTCAGCATTGATAGAGGGCAGGGAATCTCTCTCACCTGGGCATCCCTGTCCCATAATGGGCATAGGCATCCCGTGGGACTGATGAAAGACCGACACAAAGTACCCATTTAATAGGTTGGCTTTTTCCTGGGTATCGGTTGTCAGTTGTCCCATCTGGTTTGGCAGGGGTCCAATGTTGCCCTTGCTTTTCCTCCAGCTCCCCACATATCTGAAAAAGAACTTTTTATTGTCCTTGATACTTGTAGCTAGTTGGAGTTCAGCTGCAGCCTTGGCTTTCCTGGTTCATTCCCTGCAGGACCGGACCAGCGCAGAATATTCCTCCTTGGAGGTGGATCCCATCCTCCATCCTTTGTAGGCCTTTCTTTTTAGCTGCAGGAGGTCCGCTAGTTCCCTGGAGACCCAGGGGGGCTGCTGTGCCCTTTTGCTGCCTTTCCTCGGAGATGGAATAGCCTGAGCTTATGCATCGAGGATCGCTTCCTTAAGGAGCAACCACTTTTCCTGAACTCCCCTCCCCTTGTGGTCGTGGTCCCTTAGGGCCTCACCGGCAAGCCTTCTGAGCTTGTCAGAGTCAGCTTTCCTAAAGTCAAGGACTTCTGTATTGCTGACTGACTTGCCAGCTTTACGGCGGATGGTGAAGATGATCAGCTCGTGGTCACTGTCACTCAGCTTCCCATCAATCGATAGGTCGCTGATTAGGTCATCCCTGGTTGCCAGTACCAGGTTGAGCAGCGCTTTACCTCTTGTTGGCCCGTAGACTTCTTGAGTCAGATGGAGGTTATCCACGCATGAGAGGAAGGTTTGCGACTGCTCGGATTTAGCCGAGCGCTCTTCCCACGAGATGTCTGGGTAGACATCTAGAACTAATGAATTGGAAAAGACAACTTGTGCTAAGAACCAATTGTCTGGCTTGTTAAATTTTTGTTATTCCTATAGTTAATTAAAAAAATATTTTACAATGTCTTGTCTATTCTTGCTAACATGTTTAGCTGCTGCATCAAGGTTTCTAGCATTTCTGTTTTGTTTCTGTCCAGGTTTCGCTATATTATACTGAAGCAGAAATTTTTAGAAGCCTTATGTGTAAACAATGCAATGTCAGCAGAAGATGAGCCTCAGCACGTAAGATTTATTTATTACTTGTCTACAATTGTAAAATGCTTTAAAATACTGTGATTTGAAAGCATCATGGAAGTATATAGCATTATTACTGGTATGCAGCTTCAGAAACTTTCAGCTACATTTTTTCATGTACAAAACTAAAAGGGTGATGTTCTCAAAAGCACAGCTATAGTTGGAATAGCATCAGAAAGACTTGGGATAGATTTTGTTCCCATAATCTTAATAGTGCACCTCCAAATAGTGCCGTTCCAGTCCTGGACTTTACTGGATCCAGTGCAATTGGTGCTTTTTTAATACAAACAGATGCACAAAACTTATTGCATGCTTATGGACTGACAAAAGTCATCAAAGGTAAAAAGGTAGTTCCTAGCTCTACCAAGTACACAGTCTAGCACTCCCTAATAAAACAGTTTAGAATATGAAAAATACATTCACAGAAAACTGGGGTTGGAAGGGACCTCAGGAGGTTGCCTAGCCCAACCTCCTGCTCAAAGCAGGACCATCCCTAACTATATTATCCCAGCCAAGGCTTAATCTAGCCAGGTCTTAAAGCCTCCAAGGATGGAGATTCCATAGCCTCCCTGGCTAGCCTGTTGTAGTGCTTTACTACCCTCCTAGTGAGTTTTTCCTATTATCTAACCTAAACTTCCCTTGCTATAACTTGAGATCATTGCTCCTGATTCTGTCATCTGCCACCACTGAGTACAATCTAGCTCCATCCTCTTTGGAACCACCATTCAGGTAGTTGAAGACTGTTATTAACTCCCCTCTCATTTTCTCTTCTCCAGACTAAATAAGCCCAGTTCCCTCAGCCTGTCCTCATAAGCAGGGATCTGGGTTTTCCATTTTCCATGGAAAAATGTGGATTTTCTCCTTTCATAGATTTCTAGGGTTGGAAGGGCCCTGGTAGATCATCGGGTCTGACCCCCTACTCCAGGCAGGAAAGAGCATTGGGGTTAAGTAACCGCAGCCAGATGCCTGTCTAATCTCTTCTTGAACACCTCCAAGGCAGGGGAAAATACCACCTCCCTTGGAAGACCGTTCCATGTTTTGGCAACCCTTATTGTAAAGAATTTCTTCCTTATGTCCAATCTAAATCTATTCTCCTTCAGTTTGTGGCCGTTATTTCTGGTAACCCCAAGGGCTTCCTGGTAAACAGAGTGTCCCCTATTCCCTGCTGACCCACCCTGATGAGTTTGTAGGCAACCACAAGATCACCTCTCAGCCTTCTCTTGAGGAGACTGAAGAGATTTAGGTCCCTCAGTCTGTCTTCATAGGGTCTTACCTACAGGCCCTCAACCATATGAGTAGCCCTCCTCTGAACCCTCTCAAGGTTATCCACATCCCTCTTGAAATGCGGCACCCAAAACTGGATGCAGTTACCCATCTGCGGCCTCATGAATGCTGCATAGAGGAGAATTATCACTTCCCTAGATGTGCTTGTGATGCACCTGCTGATGCCAGAAAGAGTGCGGTTAGCCTTGCTTATTACCTCATCACGCTGGTGACTCATGTTCATTTTTGCATCAACCAGGACTCTGAGATCTCTTTCCACTGTTGTGATGCTCAGAATGGTACCCCCAGTCTATAGGTGTGTTGGAAATTCTTTCTCCCCAGGTGCAGCACCTTGTATTTATCCTTGTTAAATTGCATACTATTCTGATCAGCCCACTTTCCCAGTCTGTCCAAATCTGCCTGAATTTGCTCCCTGCCCCCCAGTGTGTTTACTATAACCCATAGTTTAGTGTCATCAGTGAATTTGAACAAGGTGCTTTCAACACCTTCATCCAAATCGCTGATGAAGATGTTAAACAGTACTGGTCCCAGGACAGCGCCTTGAGGGACATCACTGCCCACATCCCTCCAGGGAAAAACTGACCCAATCACCTCCACTGTCCAGGTGCATCCCATAAGCCAGTTTTTCACCTACCTTACTGTAAGAAAATCCATCTCGCAGCTACTCAGTTTGCTTGTAAGAATTGGGTGCGACACTGTGTCAAAAGCCTTTTTAAAATCCAGGTAAATAATGTCTACTTCCGCTCCTGCATTTAAGCACTTTGTGACCTGGTCATAAAAAGAGCCCAGGTTAGTCAGGCAGGATCTGCCTGCTATAAACCCATGCTGGTTGTCCCTTACCACTGAGTTACCTGCTAGCCCCCTGCAAATGTGATCCTTTATGATTTTTTTTCTAAGGTCTTGCCAAGAATAGAGGTGAGAATGGAGAAAAACATGAATTTTCCCCCTTTTAAAGGAGAGAACTGCAGGCAACAGTGGGTTTTCCCCTTGCAGGCTGGCAGCATTCCAGCCTGCAAGGAGCTGCTGGGGTTGCAAGTGGAGGGTAGTCAGGCAAAGGGTGCCATGTGTGTGCGTGCACATGTATGTGGCATCCAGGCAGTGGTGGAGAGCAACTCCCACAGCTCCTTCAAGGTAAGTCTGGGGGGGCGAGGGGTGGGTCCAGTCCACATGTTGATGGGTGGGGGCATGGAAGGGAAATAGGCCACACATAGAGGGGAGGAAGCACAGCATTGGGGTTGGGAGAAAAAGGGGCATGTGCCCCCCAAGATTTCTGTTTCTACAGCAGGGCACAGTGTTGCAGTGGTGCTGGATCAGCTGTGGCCAGGAGCTATCTCCACGGCACAGTGTGGGGACCCAGTGCAGGAGGGAGCGTCACACTGCTATAGCCACCATGGTGAGCAACCCGCTGCCTTCCCAGCAGCAGCAGGAGGTACAACTCTGCACTGCTGCCCCTACCATGCCTCACCATGGTGGGGTGGCACTCCCTCCGGTGCCAGGTTCCCCCACTGGGCCAGAGTGGTGGCTCCTGCCCAGAGCTGGTCTGGCCCTACTGCAGCCCCATGCCCCACGGTGGGCACAGAAATCTTGGCAGGGATATCCCACCCATCTGTCACCTGTGCCCCCCATGCCTTCCCTACCCACCTATTCTCTTCCTCACACACTAGGGACGGGGAGCAGCGGGTCGCGTGTGAGGGGCACCAGCAGGGCTGAGAGGGACTGTGGGTCGGGAGTGAGGGGCACTGGTAGGGCTGCAGGGCTGTGGGTTTGGAGTGAGGAGCACCAGCATATTGGGGCTGCTCAGCACCACAAAGTAGCGGGGCGGGGGGGCAGCCACAGCTGGACCCGTGTCCTGGTGGGTAAAGGGGACAGAGGGAGCTCTTTTTTTTTTTTTTTTCCCCCTGATTTTTTTTTAAAAAGCCCCAAAATCAAATACCAAATTTTATAGGTATTTAGATTTTATCTTATTCTAATGATTGAGGCACTGGTAGGCTTCCAAATTGCTTTAACGTTGTAAATATGTCAATAAAACATTGTGTTCAACTGATACCTATATGTATTTACTGGCATTTCATTTTTAATTATAGAGAAATGCAGATTTTGGGGGTTTTAATCGGAGAACTTGCTTTTTTTTTATGAGCAGAAATCCTGGTTTTCTCTGTTAAAGTCATGTGTCCCAGTCCAGTGATTTATTTAGTGATCTGTTGGGTTTTTTTAATATATATTTTTAGGTTTAATCTCATTTTTAAAGGATATTTGATTCCTGTATATGTGTCCTGATACAAATATCATGACCCATTTATTATATTTTCAAAGTAAGACCTTATTTTATTTTGTCATTTTAAATTGTTCACTGCACTTTTCCTGTTGTTGCTTTTCTGGACAAAAACTCAGTGTTGGTCCTGTTTCTTTACTGCTAAGGGAATAAATGTGTCACAGAGGACTGATTTCGCTGAATGCATTGGCTGATTCGATTAGCCTCAGTCAACTGATACATAACTTATTCATGAAACCCTGTCTTGGTTTGCTCTGTGGATTAAGTTCTGAATGAGGTTTTTTAGTGAGGAAAAATGGTAATCCAAGTTGCAGTACGCCAAAGCTTATAGACTAAGACCCATTCATTTATTTTGAAGGGGTTTTTTCCCCTTTACACTGGTATTATAGGAACATTAAATTGCTACTAAAAAGCTTTATGAATTTCTTAAGTATATGTTTGAGACAAATGACTAATTGCCCGAATGAGGTGTGGGAGGGGAGGAATCTGTAACTATTTCTCTATATCTCATTGAGCATATAGTGCGCTAAATATATCCTGTTTGTTCAAATCTAAGATGTCCCTGACTTTAAGATGACCCCGCAATAATTAGACCCTGCATATAGAAAGTTGTTGTTGTTGTTGTTGTTGTTTTCCATATATAGAATCTATTTACTGGGGGGGGGTCATCTTTTAATTCATACCCCCATTGCTGCAGGGGTGCAGGCAGTGGGGGGCAGATGGTATGGGGAGATTTGAACACCTTGCCCCCTGCCTGTCCCCCACCCCCCAATTCTCCCCCTTACCCTTGCTCCATGGTGGCATACTCTTGTCCCCATTCTAGCCTAGAGCACTGAAAATGGTTCACAGTCCTGCCCTCTGAGCATCTGTGCAGGCTGCATGCTGCTGCTACAGGGCCAGGCTGAGGCTGTACTTCAGTGTCCCAGGTTACAGCATGGATGGAACCTGGCATCGCAGAGCATAGGTAAGGCAGGGAGGAAGAGGGGTGGGCAGGGGAGCAGAGGCTCTAGGGAGGGAGAAGGCAAGGGGCAGGGGGCAGGCAGTAGCTGTGGCCAGGGCCATCCATAGGGTATGGCCCTGTGTTTTGGGGGGGTCCTGCAGAGCCGGGCTGAATGGCTGCGGCCCACCGTGGAGGGCCTGCCTGGGGGCGGCAGCG
>NW_005842157.1:1989691-2001817 GCF_000455745.1 Alligator sinensis | reverse complement strand
CTCCACCCCATCTTCCAGACAAAGCACCGAGATGCGCCCCCCCCCAAACTGTGTGTGCGGGGGAGACCCCAGCCTGTGCCCTGTCTTTGCAGGGGTCCCATGGTCCCCGCACAGTGTTAATGTGGCCCTGCACAGGCTAATTTGCCCTGGGACCTGCACCCCACTAGGGTCAGCTCTGGCTGTGGCTATAATCCTGACCCCTGGGTAAGGGCTGGAGTCTGAGCCACAGAAGCCCCCTGACTCCTCACTGTCCTTGTACACAATTCTAAGATGAGGGGCACTTTTCCTTCATGTTAAATCCGGGAAAAAGCTTGTTTTAGAATCAAGTAAATCAAGTAGGTAGTAACAGGAAATTCTATATTCAAGTCGGTAGAGAGATAGTTAAAAAAGTAAAACACTTAGTCTATTTGTGTGGCCTTTCTGGCCACTAATAAAAGGGAGAAAAGACCTTCTTTTCCTTTATTTTATGTATTGTATGTACTTTCATTATTAGACAACATCATGCAATCAGATTCTAAAACAAAGGCTTTGATAAATGGATTGTGTTAAGGGATATTGATGGGAATCTTCTGCAACTAAGATGTCTCAATCTTAATTATTGCATGTAACATGACCTTCTGCTTCAGATTTTCAAATAAATGCAAGTGTTTAAAAGTTTAAATTATTCAAAGAGCTGCATTAGTCTTTGTTTTGTTCTATTTTTTTTAAGAAGCAAGGAAACTCTTAAAGTTACTAATTTCTGGAAATAAAAGAAGCTTAGGGATATAACAAGAATCAAATTCTAACTTAAGTGGGGTTTCTCTTTTTGGATGTGAGAAAATGATTTTGGGTTCCTGAAATAGAAATGGCATCTGAACCTAAAGAGATTGAGCCATCTCTTTTGAAATGTTAATATCTTAAAATGTAGTGATTTTTTTTTTTTCCCTCCCAGCTTTTTTACAGAAGAATAACATTTTAAAATGTCCTTTTTTGTTCTTTTACATGAATATTTTTACCATAGCTGGAATTTACAATGCAAGAGGCTGTACAGTGCCTACATACTTTGGAAGAGTATTGTCCCTCTAAAGAAGACTACAGTAAACTATGTTTGCTACTCACATTGCCTCGTCTGACCAACCATGCAGAATTCAAAGACTGGAACCCCAGTACTGCACGAGTTCACTGTTTTGAAGAAGCCTGCATCATGGTAGCAGAGTTTATTCCTGCTGACAGAAAAGCAAGTGAGGCTGGCTTCAAAGCAAGTAACAATCGTTTATTTCAGCTTGTAATGAAGGGATTACTTTATGAATGTTGTGTGGAATTCTGTCAGAGCAAAGCAACAGGAGAAGAAATTACAGAAAGTGAAGTATTGCTTGGCATTGACCTTCTTTGTGGTAATGGGTGTGATGACTTAGACCTAAGTTTATTGTCATGGCTTCAGAATCTGCCAGCTACTGTTTTCTCTTGTGCATTTGAACAAAAAATACTTAATATTCATGTTGATAAACTACTCAAGCCCACAAAAGCTGCATATGCAGATCTGCTGACACCTCTTATCAGCAAACTGTCACCTTATCCATCATCCCCAATGAGGCGGCCTCAGTCTGCTGATGCTTACATGACTCGTTCCTTAAACCCTGCCTTAGATGGGCTATCGTGTGGATTGACGAATCACGATAAGCGAATCACAGATCTTGGAACCAAAACTTCTCCAATGTCACACTCCTTTGCTAATTTCCATTACCCTGGAGTACAGAATCTAAGCAGAAGTCTGATGCTTGAAAATACAGAGTGTCATAGTATTTTTGAAGAGTCACCTGAGCGGTAAGTTTAATTTAATTAAAGGGTTTTTTTTTTCCAAAGTGAAAAAATTAACAGAAATGTAATACATTTGACCTATATTTTATTTTATTGGTGTCAGTATTTTAGTGGCACTTGCAATTTGATAAATGATAAGAGAATTGCATCTGATTTGTGTAAATTGTGCTGAAATTAGACTTTCAAAATAATAAATGTTTAAAAAAATGGATTTGAGCATGAAGGTTTGAATCTAGACTCCCTCAGAGATGTTAGAACTTCATACTTCTGCTATGAAATTGAACAAATCTAAAACCAGATGAATACTAGACTTTCATTATTGATACTCTTTTTTGACTTACTACATTTGTGGGTATGTTATGGCATGTGAGTTGAGGCGTAAAATATTGCAAGAGAACTTTTTTTTTTTTATTTCATATAGTAGCAAAGCAGCTCATTGTGTTCTTGCGGGGAAGTGTCTCATTTCAGTGTAATGGTTTTGTTATCTAATACGTTAACGATGTAGAAGATGAAACTATGTTCAGTAGTTTCCTCAGAATTCCTGAACTCTGTATTTTAATCTGTGTAGCCTGTAGCAGTGGTTTTCAACCTTTGTTAATTCGGGGGCCCCTTTGGAAATTTTGAATAGAAGTATAGACCTTTAAATTGCAAGTGTGGGTATTCACATACTTTTGATTGATCATAACCATCTTTCACTAACCCCTTGGCCATAGTCCAGGGACCCCCAGGGGTCCTCAGACCACAAGTGGAAAGTCACTGGCCTATAGTCCCACCTTCATGCTTCTCAATGGATAAGCAAAGTATTCACAAAGTGGCACTACTTCATACTGTGCGGGCCGCCTCCCGATCTCGTCCATGTCGCCAGGTGCAAGCCGGGAGTGATATGCGGACCTGTTTTTGCGCACGCGGGCTGTGGCCAGCAGCCCGGGCACGTGGGGTCGAAGAAGACCGGTGGCGAGCTGGAATTAGTTATGGACGCATAATGGTTGATTAAAAGATTGTTTACTTACACCAAAGATGGTCGTGGTGTAGGCTGGACAGTTTTCCAGGCTCAGCTCTGCTTAAATCCTCGCTAGAGGACTCCGACAATTGACCCCGGAGTGGTTGAAGCTCCGCGGGTTTGGCTCGGTAATTGGCCCCGGAGTGGTTGAAGCTCTGCGGGTTCGGTACTTTCAAAGGAAAGGGATTGCGCTCGGCGACGGGGAGAGGCTAGAGGCCGTTTGGCCCCCGGAGTGGTTGAAGCTCCGTGGGTTCGGTAAATAGGCCCCCGGAGTTGTTAAGACTCCGTGGGTTCGGTAAATCGGCCCTCTGTTGCCCTCTTAAGGAGAAGAAAAAGCTGGGTTCGAAGGGATTAGCAGCACTTAGAAATCTTCACGCTCTTTCTCCCAAACTCCAATTGCTTTCTCTCTCTCTCTCCAACTTGGGCGGAAACCACCCAAGCTCTTTATACGGCTAGCAAGCCAATCGCTAGCCGCCACGTGTGCCTATATTAAGATCGGCCAATAATGTGGCGCAAATCTTAATACAAATGGCGGGAACTCCTTTGCACTGTGCATCACTATGATGCAAAAGAAATGCACCATGCAAAGAAGGCTATAAACGGCGGGAAATATTCTTTTGCACGTGGGTTCTCCTATTGCAAAAGAAAACTCCACTGTGTAAAGAAGCTGCAATTTGGTGGGAACATAATTTAGCGGTGCCGAAGCACACAAAAACAAAAAACCACAACTTTGGGTTGTGACACATACCAATTATCCTGGCAAATTTAGGACCTCATGCTGTAATAATTAAATGCATAATAAATTTTGAAGGTGATGGAACTATGTATGTGTGTTTGTTAACAGGAGCAGAGCCTTAGATATCAGCTCTGTAATATTAGAGACTTAAGAAACTATAATTGTATTAATAATATTTTAATAATAATTTGTTCTTCAAATGAAATCTTAGCAAAACTATCACATTTGCTTCTTTATTTCTGTAGAAAAGACTTCTAGCTAATCGGGTGCAATGCTAATGAATGCTGTAGAAACTAGTCATTACCTCTTATTAGTAGGGACTGATATGCAACGCTGATGTCTCTCATTCAAAAACAAACTATAGCAGGATCCCTTCTGCTATGTGTGTGTGTGTGTGTGTGTGTGTGTTTAATGGTAGTTAACTTAAGGGGGTTTTGCTTCTGATTCAAAAGCTTCTTGTTTTGTTTGTCTTCCTTTTCCCATGCCCCCCTAGAAAGCAGCTGCAACAATTTATGAAATAGTTCTCAATGGGAGCATCTACACAAGACATTTACTGCTCAGTTGACTAATTAACTGCACAGAAAACATCTGTGTCTACCCATACACCCCTATGAGGGTGCACAAAACTAAAACTCTGCAGCAGGGTATGGTAAATACAAGTCCTGCCCTGCTGCAAAATTTGTTTGTTTGGGGGTTTTTTCATGTGCAGTAGACACTGAGGTGACTGGCTGGGGCTACCTGCCGGCTAGCCTCACAGTGAAGCATCCTCATGCCACAGCCAGCCCCTCTGCATCACATGGAGTGTGGTTGGAGCAGCCCTGGGCTGTTGGCTGTCAGCCTTCCCCGCCCCTCCCCATGCCTCTCCTCTCCTGGCTACCTGCCAGCCAGGGCTGATGTGACCTGGCTTGATGTGCTGTAGTCTGGGCACACGTGTAAACCCGTGTGCCTGGGAGCTTCCTAGGAGCAATAAATAAGCTGTGGAGCAACAAGCACCCTTGTTCTCCTGCACCCTTGTTGCTTCCTTAATTCTACAAGAGAGAAATGGGCCGACAAGGTTCCTTGGGTGAATTTGATATCTTTTATTAGACCAACCCAAATGGTTGGAGAATAGTTATTCAGCAAGCTTTTGGGTTCAAAAACCCTTCATCAGGCTCAGGAAGCTGCAGCAGTTGGTGTGTGCTCTTCCTGGATGGACCATTTGGGTTGGTCTAATAAAAGATATCTCTCTGAATCTTGTCTGCCTATATCCTTAGACCAACACGGCTACAACCTAAACCCCTGCAACAAGAGAGAAATAGCACTCTAGATCCATGAATTGGCAAGCAGGGGGCACTCTAAGGAGACTGTTACTGAATCTGATCTGAAGCAGCATTCCTGATTCTACTTTTGCAAAGATCAATTACAGATGAAACAGATGTTAACAAAAATCAGTGCAATAATAATTACAGAGATCTTAAGTTTCATTCTCAATATGATGAAAGATCTTTAGAATCTTTTGAAAATATTTTTTTTCAATTTGAGACTTAGAGCTGTTGGCTCCTTAACTTGTATAATGTTATTGCTTTCAAAACCTTGTACAGCATAACTCAGGCACATAGGAAATTTTCATAATTTTCCAAATGTGGTCACTAGTTGACTGAATTGTTGCATTTTTGGCACTATTGCAAGCATCTGTGTCTTGAAAGTAGGTCTTGAAGTGGAATATTGTATGAAGGAGTCTATATTTGGGTAACATTTGACTTTTCCTTTTTTCCTTCCAGTTTTGGTATACTTTAGTAATTGATTCTACATGATGCATTTATTAAGTGAAATTTATATTTCTAGTCTACAAGAAGCTCTTCTGAATTATTAATCTTTAGTCCTGCAAGCACTCTTTATACAAAGGATTTGGATGATCAGAACCTTAATTTGGTGTTAAGTATAGCTGACACGATTGCATTTTTTTTTTTTTTGTTTTAGTGTAGTTAAATTAACTTGCCTTGAGCGCCAGAAGTAAACAGAGCCAGACTTCAAAAGTGTTCTAAACCTTCAGTCGGAATCCCAATTTCAAAAGGACTTAGCTTTTAGTTATGCATATAGATTAAGTAGTTAGATTATCAAGAATGGGAGCATCTGGGTTTATTCTGGTCTCATGCTTCAGCAGAAATATTTGCATTACAGATTTGTCTTCATTTTATATATATATAAATGGGAAGGTTCTTAAGACTTGCTTGTTAGCCGGATGATAAAATTTATCTTGGCTAATGTACATAAATACCAATATATTTTAAAATAATGCAGTGGAGGAAGCCTTCTCCAGACCAGTAAATATCTATAGTTTTTTTTCCAGGTTTCAGAACGCTTTCAAAGTGTCCAAATTTTAATGTATTTTGCAGGTTATTGACTGCTAAAGCATTTTTCAAGTATTTCCATCTGGAAATACTTCTCCAGGCTAATTCACAAATACTCTGTAAATTAAAATAACAGTAGTGACATTAGGGATAGTCTGGTTTACCTACTTCGAGTGTCATATAAAGTTAACCTTTTCTACTAGTAGTAGTATTTACAGTATTGACCTCTAGCAACAGACAAGTAACATGTTACAGGCAATGTTATACTTTGTTGTCTCTGTTAACCTGACATGCATGCTGCAGAAAGCAAAACTTCCTGTTGCTTTGAGTAACATGGTGGGGACATTGCTGTATAGTAGGGTCAAACTCATCAGGGACTGGCTGCACACTGACCTTGGGTTGTGCCAGCAGTGTTGCGGTTGGATGAGTGGTGTCAGGTGTCACAGGTGTTAACATAGCCATCAGTTGCCCCCTGCTGCCAGTGTTCCCCAGTTGGGTTCTGTACCCCAGATTGACAGTGGACCCCAACCAACCCTTCTCGCCACACCTCTGCTGTATAGAGTAAGTGACAGTTACAGATGCCACATGACAGACTCATGCATTCGATGGGCCTCAAATTTTGTTTCTCCTAAGCAGTAACTTTTGGCTTCATCTAGAGTAGTTTTTACGTAGTATTTGTCAGGTTTTATCCTAGGGATGTTAATCCATTTGTAGTTATTTAAAAGACTTTCTGCTCTTCTAGAGCAGATTTCTCAAATAAGCCACTGCTTTCTCTTTACATGTCAATGAAAGAAGTGACACTCCCGTGGAGCCACAGCATTCCATTGGCAGTGAGACTTTGTGCCAGAGTTCAGTTCCAGAGAATGAACCAGTAAATGGAGCACAGAATCAAGGACCAGCCAAACAAGAAAAAAATGAGGTAATATTTGATCATTTCCAAATAATGTGGTCCTTTGAGCCGCCTGCTCTAATAAACAGTATAACAATATTTCTTCTGTGCGGAGAACTTCATTCATGTATATGACATTTTCAGTCTGGGTGCTTTTGAAACTTGTTCTGCTTTTACAAATATGCTTACAATGTAAGATGCAACCTAAGCAGTTATATTTCCATTAGATTCACTTGTGCTTTTTTAATGACTGGATAAAGGCATCAGCTTACAGTGTCCTTACTTTTGAACTGTATTTACTGTATTTAAAAATGTAGGCCAGTATTCATAGCTGGAATACACATTTAAATAATCTGATTTGAAAAAAGCCATTTTTGTAAGCTGCTTTTAACAAAGAATCTGTCTAAAACTTCATTGCAGTTAGTTGCCTTGGGATAGGCAGCGTTAACAACCTGAAGGATTCTTGTCAGTGACAACTGAGAAATGGACATTCAGTACTTCCAACTGAATGGGACAGTCTTACTGAGAATACAAAGACCTACTTATGAAGCATTACATGACTCTTAAGCGTTGTTAACTAAATTGTTATTTAGCTTTGAGTTGCTTAACGTTTTATACATCAGTAAACTTTAAGAAAGATATAGTGGGTCTTGATAAATTTACCAGGTGGTAAATAGTAAGGGAACAAAATATAGTGGTTGGAATCCAAGGGTTTTAGAGGTTCATGTCACTGTACCTAGCCTGCTCCTCTCTGGAGGGGGAAGTGGGGGCAGGGAGCAGAGCAAAGGTTTAATGACATTTTGTTGAAATGAAACGAGAATTGCCTACCTCTCTACTTCCTACCATTCCACAGATCTATCTGCCTCATTAGTCAGTGACAGAATAGGGTTTTATCTGAACACTTACGTTACTATTTAGTAGTGAAATAGTAAAGTACAAGGACTAGGTTTGGTCAGATTATAAACTCTAGGGGTTTGGTTGCTTTTTTGTTTTTGTTTTGGTTTGTAACTCACTGTGGTCTTTATCCTGTACTGAAATCTTCCTCTTAAAGGAAGGCATCCAAGCGGCATTAAAAATATAGTTTAACAGTACTTGTCTGTTCTAGACACTATGGCTGCTTGCAGGCATAGAAGGAAAAAAAACCCAAACACTCCTTTACTTTTAAATTTGGCATGTTCCTGTGCTGAGCCCAGCACATGGCCAGAAGAGGCGGCATGTTAGTTGCTCCTGGCTTTCCTGTCTGTAAAGATTGGGCACTTCAGTGGGGTTTTTGGCACTTTTTATCTAGTAGCTAATTGACTCGGCTTTAGATAAAAGCACCAAAAAGCCCTGAAGTACCTGATCTATGTAGACGTTGCAGAGCTGAATCCAACTAATGTGCTGCTGCTTCCAGTAAAGTGTGGGGGGGATTTTTTGTTGCTGTTGTGGGTTTTTGGGTTTTGTTTTTTTTTTTGTCTGCAAGCAGCCTACTTGTGCTAGGCTGTGGGACAACTAAGAGAGGACTGGCAGGAGTTATGGTGGGCTATATCACTAATGAATGACTTCCCTACTGAAATAATGTGGGGAGGGGCTGGATTTGGGCATGGGGAAGATCTGAGGCAGCCACTTTTCTAAGTAAGGGATGTTTCCTCACTATGGAAAAGCAAAACATGCAGAGGCGAATGAAGACAGGAGACTTTTTTTGTTTTGCCTGAAGATGCTAGCCACCTACTACTGGCAGATAGAACAGAATACAGTTCTGAATTTTGAAGGGTTAACTGTGAGGCCAGAGCCAGTTGGACTCCCAGGGAACACAGCTAAGCTACTTGAGAGCCCAGGGTTTGGCAACTGGTTTGGAGCTTAGGTAGCCATACTTTAGGGTCCCATGGTTCCAAAAGGGTGCCAGATGTGGGCTATGTACTTGAAATGAGTTTTTAAAGACCTAGAACTTGCAATAAGCTATACACAGTGAGACTAGTTGTCACTCAGGCATGGGAGATCCAGTTACAGTAGGTTGGAGTAACTTTGTTTTCCTTTACAAAAATTCTGGTCTTTAAAGGTTGGCCTTTAAGACTGTAGTAGGACATTGTACTTCCTATTAGTGAAAATCTGCTCTGAAAGCAGAACTGTCTTATTTAAGCAACAGATCAACATGTATATTTACTTACTTTTGCTTCAGCAAATTATCTTTGCAGTACTTTACTCCATGCAGAAAAGTAAAAGCTTAAGACAAAAACACTACTCCTGTTAATAAAATTTGATGTCTGTATTCTTTCAATGAGAACATAAATGTAACTTTTCAAAACTACACCTTAAACTTAATATTTAGATTCTTTTGCCTTCCTTCATACAATTTTTTTCTTTCAAGGCTAAAGAGTATGTTGAAGGATTTTATTTCTCAGCAACACCATTAAACTTAGCAATTTTCCATGTCTCCTCCCAAACCCAAATAGAACACATTTAAGTTTTAGTATGTTGCTGTGCTTTTTGGTAAGTTGTAACCTATTAGTTTTAGGTTAAAAATAAAAATATTGCTCCCCAAAGGTGATTGTATAGCATGTATGTTTATAACAGTACAGGGAATTAAAAGTATATAGTTGCAATAATTAACTTTAAATTTGTCTTACCCAAATAACATTATTTCTTTAAGCTTCGTGATTCAACAGAGCAATTCCAAGAATATTACAGGCAAAAGCTACGTTACCAGCAGCATTTGGAGCAGAAAGAGCAACAACGACAACTGTACCAGCAAATGTTGCTAGAAGGTGGTGTAAACCAGGAAGATGGAGCAGACCAGCAGCAAAATCTAACTGAACAATTTCTTAACAGGTTGGTTTTAGTTATCTGTAATACTTGCTAACCACTGCATGTTCTCGGTAATAAATTGCCACCAAATCATGTAAATGGTAGAAGTACACCAATACATTGGTTGCCTATTGGGTCGACACTGATAAAAGGGAAATTTACATCATTGGCTTTTTTTGGTCATTGTAGCTGATTTTAAGGTTTTCCTATAATTTATATCTTCTGGCCAGGGCCCACAGATGCCTGGGTTCCCTCCCATGAGCTAGGGTGATCCTGGGTACTCTCCCATCCCCTCACCTGGATACACTCCCATCCCCTAAATTTATTAGGGGAGGTCAACGGGGAATAGAAGAAGCGCTGTCTACTAGGGCGCCCCAGGGAGTGACTAGGACGAATGGGTGTAAACTAGCTGAGTGGATTTAGACTAGATATTGGGAAGAAATGTTTCACAGTAAGGGTGGCCAGGATCTGGAATGGGCTTCCAAGAGAGGTGGTGCTATCACCTAGCTTGGAGGTCTTCAGGAGGAGGCTAGATAGTCACCTGGCTGGGGTCATCTGACCTCGGTCCTCTTTCCTGCCAGGGGCAGGGGGTCGGACACGATGATTCATTGTGGTCCCTTCCGACTCTACAATCTATGAATCTATGAACCAGCGGGCTGGGCTGGGCTGGAGCAGCTGCCGCAGTGTCCCAGGAGCTGATGAGGCACGGACTGTGGGCTGGAGCAGGTGCTGTAAAAGATGCTGAATGCCACAGACGTGACAGGGGTGAGGAGGGGTGGATGAAGCTGAGCTACCCAGCCCAACATGACTCAACCCGCAGTTAAGATTGGTTTTCAGATCAGTATTGGCCACTATGGCTGGTTAATATTCAGCTGTCGGTATTGGCCAAGAAAATCTTTATTGGTACACCCCTAGTATATGAAATTGGTGGTTTGTGAATATTGGGAGATATTCAAAATTCCAGGTATGGAATTTTTTTATTTTTTTTTAACGCCTCAAAAATGCATGGTTAACTAAAAATGTTCTTGTGTGTATGGGAGGAGGAAGGGGATGATCCTACCAGTGAAGAATTGCAAGCTAGAAAGACATAACTTTAACTACACTGTTGTGAACAGAAATGAGTGGAAGAAAAAACACACTTTTTTTTAATTTAGCCAAATAATAAAGGTACATTTTGAATGAGATAGGATTATTTTTGCATTTGTTTTCCTCCTTAAGATGCTTTTAGTAAATCTGGTAACTGGGGAAGGTTTCTCTCCATGTTATCTTATGGTAGACAACTTCTAAGAATATCTTGCATTTGGAGGCTAATTTGTAGATGGCATCAAGTATGTCTTAGCTCAAAGTGAACCATTGCTATTTTCTCAAATCGGAGGCTTGCTGCACCGCAGATGCACATGATGCACAAGACTGCCATACCACATCAATTTATGTGATTAATCAAGTCTGCTCTGGTGTGCTGGATTTCCAGCCCCCAATTCCTGCCCCCACTCCTTGCAGACCCTACCTGATTTCCTCCCTCTCCCCATCCTGACTTACCTTAGATCGGGTATCCATTTTTAACTTGGTCTAAACACCCCCTAACCTCCCCAAAGGGTCTGTGTGTAGCTTTAAGCACTTACTTGATTTCAGTGAAACCCCTATCTTAAAATAATGTCATTACATATATGCTTGCAGTTAAATGAGCATAGAAGTTGTGGCTTAACCTTTTTTTCTTTTACTAAAACCAGACAAAATGGATATGTTGGGGGGAAAAGAGAGGAAAACTCAAGGAAACTTATTCTAGAGGTCTTCTAGTGAAAAATATTAATTCATAAGTACAGTTTTACTCCTGATATTTAAACCCATATTGCTTTGCTTTAGAGTAAGCTGATTTTAATTTAGGGATAATCCATTTTTAAGAAATAAAATCTATAGATTCCAATAATTTTCAGAAACAGTAATTTAAATGACTGTTAACTAGCATTTGGGAACAGAAGGTGATTACAAAGCAGAGATTTACCATACAACCTTGAAAAAATAGATACTTTCTATACGTTTTCATACAGAAAACGCTAGTTAAACTTTTTCGTTTTTAGTTGCTTTGGCTGCTAAGGCTTTTTAGATCTATTTTTGGCTATGTAAAAAATTATCTTTACCCATGGTTTATTGTAATGTTGTTATAATTAGGAACTGGGGGTTTCACACACCTAATTTGAAATGTGCACTATTTCATTGATTAGTTCATAAGACCAAAAGCTAGTTGAAGAAACCTGTGCATGCTTTTGAACTATAACTTTGAACTGTCAGTGACAAAAGGAAGGAATTTTAGCCTTTTTAACTTGGGATTAAATAGATGCAAAATACCCTACCTCCATGTTTAAAAAAATAAAATAAAAAAAATTCAGAAACTTAATCTTGTTAGAAAATAACATTAATTCTAGATGTTAGAACATAGGCAGACAAGGTTCCTTGGGTGAATCTGATATCTTTTATTAGATTAAAATAGTTATTAGGCAAGCTTTTGGGTTCAAAAACCCTTCGTCAGGCTAAGGAGGTTTCAGCAGTTGGTGTGTGCTCTTCCTGGATGGAATGAAAAGTAAAGCAGCCA
>NW_005842157.1:1987273-1988647 GCF_000455745.1 Alligator sinensis | reverse complement strand
GTTTGATGGTGCAGTTCTTGAGGAAGTCTTCTTCCAGGTGGCTCATAAAAAGGTTGGCATACTGTGGGGCCATTTTAGTGCCCATAGCTGTTCCTATCATCTGGAGGAAGTGTTGATTATTAAAAGTGAAATTGTTGTGTGTGAGGATGAAGTGTATAAAGTCAGTAATATCTTTGGGTGTGTAATCTGTGTTGTAATCTTGTTCCTGTAGATATGTAAGGCAGGCTTGGATGCCATCCTGGTGTGGGATGTTGGTATATAGGCTGGTTACGTCCATAGTGGCTAGGAGTGTGTTGCCTGGAAGGTGGTCTATGTTTTTAAGTTTCCGTAGAAAGTCTGTAGTGTCTTGTACAAAACTTGCTCTGTGGGTGATGAACGGTTTTAGGATTGATTCAACGAAACCTGATATTTCCTCAGTTAGAGTCTCATGGTTGGCTATGATAGGTCTGCCAGGGTTCCCTTGTTTGTGGATTTTAGGGAGCATGTAAAAAGTCCCTGGGTTAGGTAGTGACGGGGATCAAGGTCTGTAGTTTTTCTTGTAGTCTTGATGGAAATGATTTGATGGTATTGTTGAGTTTTTTGGTGAAAAGATGTTAGAACATTAATTCATAAATTTTTCAGAGATTATTCCTAGTAATCTGCATACCTATCAAACTGCTGAACAAAACTGTTCTCTTTGGATATTCCTATATTATAAATTGTTTCCTTACCTTTTTATTGTGTTCTTATTTTTGTCAATCCTCTGCAGGTCTATTCAAAAGTTGGGAGAGTTAAACATAGGTATGGACAGTCTTGGAAACGAAGTTCAGACACTCGGCCAACAAGGGCAAGAAGGCAAGGGGAATACATCCAATGGTCTGGCAACTAGTACTCCAGCCTTTACATCCCCACCTCCAGATTCTAGTCAGAGAATAATGACTGATAGCCAAAATGTTAATACAAGCACTCCTCGGAAGCATGGGTCAACAAATCAGATACCTTTTCTTGAAGAATCACCTGTCCAAGGGAATCAAATGTAAGTGCTTGACATATTACGAGCTCTGAAAATTTTCTTAGATTAACACTGAGGGGATGATGTCTGTATTTTGACTGTTATCAGAACCTGTACATCTTTGGTTTACTAAATGGTCAAAGAGGAGGTGGGGGGAACTTGGCATACATTTGTCTGGAAGTATAGTAACTTTCAAGTTGACAATTTCCCATTAGAATTTTTATCACATCTAACATTTTATTTTTACTTTGCCTTTGTTTGCCTATTGATTTGTTTCTGGTAATTATAAAAGCCATTACTGACTTTTGTAAAATGGTAGGATATTAATAAGGAATCGGATGTGTACTGCTCTGTCCCTTTAAATTAGTCAGTTTGGAGGGTGT
>NW_005842157.1:1985230-1987242 GCF_000455745.1 Alligator sinensis | reverse complement strand
AAGAGTGTGAAAGCCTAAACTGCAGTAATTCAGCAGTTGTTTAATTCAGGTGTAAACTGCCCTATCTTTAGCTCTTGCTACCACAGAATAGAGGGGATGGGTGAGATACCCTATCTGCATAAGTCTCCCTGTCCCCTCAACTTGGTACAATTTGTTCATCTATCCACTTTATGCATATATTGTGGGATGCTGTAGTTCTGGACAAGAAAATGCCTTTGTAAGCATTTATACTGTACTGAATTCAGGTTTGTTTGTTTGTTTTTTTTTAATTAAAACAGTATGTCAGACCATGCTGCCCCTCAGCCACAACTTGAGGATTCTTTAGGTACGCTAAGTAGGACAAGAGGTGATGAGGTGAGATTTTTTTTTTTTTTTTTTTTTTTTTTAAGAGCAATTACATGTACTTATTCTTTGGCTCAAGCTTTGAATTGGAGTATATGATGTTCTCTTAATAGTATTATATCTTTTTGAGCAATGGTATTTGGAACATGCTTGAAAATCAGCTGCAAACTTTTACATGAAAAATGCTGAGAAAGTTAAGGCTAAGTGGGGTAATTCTAGACAGAATTTTTCAGGCTCCCTTCATGCTTACCACAGAGAACTGATTCCCAAGAATGCAGCTTGCTATTCAAGTCTTTGGGGAGCTGGGTCAGGACAATAACAATGTTATTTATGAAATCCACTCGTTGCCTTCATAAAGCAGTATGTGTAGTACATGCAGTGAAATTAGGCAGAAAATTAGCTGTCTATCATATAACTTTAAGACAATAGGATTCACAAATACCAAAGGTGCACCAAGGGTTTAGGTTGTAGCCGTGTTGGTCTAAGGACATAGGCAGACAAGGTTCCTTGGATGAATTTGATATCTTTTATTAGACCAACCCAAATGGTTGGAGAATAGTTATTAAGCAAGCTTTCGGGTTCAAAAACCCTTTGTCAGGCTAAGGAAGTTTCACTAGTTGGTGTGCGCTCTTCCTGGATGGAATGAAAAGTAAAGAAGCCAGGGGCTGGGTTGGGGAGTCAGTTGCCAGGCAGATTATAATGTATCAAAAATCCAATGTCTCCATTTAGTCCCTGATCTCTAGTATCCAGGAGGTTGATGAAATGGAGCTCATAGGCTCATCTCTGGGAAGTGTTGTGCAAGTTTCCCTTGAGGATCAGGACTGAGAGATTGGAGAGAGAGTGGCCCTCCTGTGAGAAATGTGCCCCCACCGGTAATTGGGTATTTCTGTCTTTGATAGATTTCCGGTGTGCATTCATTCTGGTTCGCAGTTGTTGTTTGGTCTCTCCTACATATTTTCCATCAGGGCATTTGGTGCATTGTATGAGGTATATTACATTTCTGGAGGTGCAGCTGTAAGATCCGGGGATGCTGATGGCTCTGTTGTGGGGTGTAGTAATAGTGGGGGTGGTGGAGATGTGTTGGCAGGTTTTGCATTTCTTGTCATGGCACGGTCTGGATCCTTTTGGTGTGTTCTGGGCTTGAACGTCATAACCAGCGGTGTGCGATTTTTGTGGGGGGGGTTTCTTCTGTACTGCAGCAGTTTTTCACGTGGTATCCAGGTGGCTCTTTCAAACGTGCAATCTACCTCTCTGGACGAGTGTCCTTGCTGGGTGAAAGCCTTTTTAAAATTGGTGGGGTGGCAATCCTGGGTGTTCTCTTCAGTACAAATGTGGTGGTATCTGAGGACTTGGCTGTATATCACAGCTTTTTTGGTGTGTTTAGGGTGATTGCTGGTTCTGGTGCACCAATACATTGGTCCAATATCGAATCGGTACTGATATAAAGAAAATTTACTGTATCGGATATCGGCCCAATGTGGCCGATTAATTTGTCCGATAAATGCCCATGCTGCACACAGCCAAAGCTCAACACTCGGGCAGCCAGGAGCAGAGCCAGCAGTGTGGAGAGCTGTCTCCAGCTGGTAAGTTTGGTGTAGCGGAAGGGGTGGGGGGGGCAGATCAACACCCCCCGCGGTGAGGGAGGGGGCAGGGGCAGGCACTGCTCAGGT
>NW_005842157.1:1949958-1985104 GCF_000455745.1 Alligator sinensis | reverse complement strand
GCACCCTAGGAGGGTGTGGTGGGCATGTGCTCCTGGATCTGCATGGGGCAGGGTGGGGTAGACTGCAGCTGGGGCTGCGCAGGGCTCTTCTCAGCGGGGGCTGGGCTTGGAGCAGGTGCTGGCAGCTCTGGGAGGATGGTGCATCCACCCCAGACTTCACTGCAGCTCAGCTCCCAGTGCCGCTGCTGCCAGCCACAGCCCTGGCTCTTCCCGGCACATCAGTGGAGATGGGGTGTTGAGCTGGAGGAGCAGGTGGCGGCAGCAGTGCTGGGAGCGAAGCGCCGGTGAAATTTAGGTCTGGCCGGCTTCCCCCCCCCGCCCCCCCCCCGGTGCCTTCCCAGGGTACAAGCAGTGGCAGGAGCTGCTTCCCCCCAGCTATGGCTCTGGTCCTCCCGACCCCGCCTGGGCAGCGCCTGCCCCTGCCCCCTCCCTCACCATGGGGGGTATTGATCTCCCCCCTCACCACGCCCCTTCTTTCTCCCCTCCCCTTCCACCACACTGGACTTACACTTGCCTCCAGCTGGTATCAGAAATCGGATCAGTATAGGCCAATATGCCTCCTTGAATATCAGCCCCCAAAATCTCTATCGGTGCACCCCTAATAAATACCATGGTAAGAGTCTTAAGTATGACCAGATATTGACTCGTAGTCCAGATGTTAAGATAACTATTATATTTCTGCTACTGCTGTTACAATTAGGATATTGGCATCTGTTTCATCCTTTTCCATCAGGGAACTGTTACATAATTGTCTGGGTCTTAAAGATTTCTTCTTCTTTCTGGCGTGCTTGGGAAAACAATAGGAGACTGCTTGGTGGTTCCAGTTTCCTAGTTGTACTGACTGCAAACCAACGCTCTAATTAAATACGGAAATGCCCATCCCTAATAAGTGACTGTTGATATACACAGTCATATTTCTTTTATCTCCATTATCCTGTTCTCTAGTTCAGAGTTCTGACCTGTAGACTTTGATCCTGATAGTCTAGTTCACCAATGCAGAAGTAATTTTGTAATAGGTATATTCTTAAAAATCTCTGCTTTACCCCCACATAGAATCAAAATGATAGAATAGAGGTGTAATCCTCCTGGCAGAGAACACTAAATTGAAATTGTAATAATGATAAAAATAGTGTCCAATAGGTGGCCACACCTTGGCCTTAATTTACTATCTGTATTAATGTACTCTCCAGTTATCCATGTTGAAGTGATGATGTTGCTGTGATGGTCCAGGAAATATGCAAGAGGCAAGAGTTCTTGTAGACAGTATATTTTATTGGATGACCTACATGGTTGGGATGAACATAGACAAGCGTTTTGAATATCACAGTACCCTTTCTCAGATACTTTGCCGTACCTGAAGACGGGTATTGTAATACCTGAAAGCTTGTTTATACCTATCCCAACCACGCAGGTCATCCAATAAAAAGATATTATCCACAAGTATTCTTGCCTCTTATTTATCAGTGATTTTAACATGTATTGTGCTATCTGGTAGAATACAGTAATGGTTTGGACCATTCACAGGTGCCTAATCTAGGGGTGGGAAAAATAGAAATACTCCTGTTTTCAACAATCTATACAATTTGTTTTAATGGCTCAAACAAAGCCATCCTTGTTTGAAACCCATGGGCTCCCAGCCTTCCTACCACTCTTGCAGCAGCAGCCAGGTTCTCCAGGCTTTCTCTCCCTCCTCTAGCTTCTGGTTCCTGCCTCCATTCGGGGAGGTAGGGCAGTGCAGCAGGAGGAAGCCAGGCAGCCTGTGCTGCACACATGGCAGGAGAGGATTCCAGGCTGCACGTGCTTCATGCTCAGCAAAGGGAGCTAGGTTACCTGTGCCTAGTGGTGCATTTGTGCTGCCTGCCTGATGGGTAGCCAGGAGGAGAATGGAGCTGTTCTGTGTGTATGTATGGGGGGTGGGAGCTGGGCTGTGTGTTTCAGGGAGGAGGAGAGAGCTGAGCTACTTGTACTTTGAGGGAAGAAGGGTGGAGCTGGACTATCTGTTCAGGGGGGCTGGCCCACACAGCATGTGGTCTGCAGGTCCACAGCCTGCACCGTGCATCTACCAGCTATTCAGAAGTTGGTTAGCCCCGAGATGATAAAACTTTAAAAGGCCTTCGAGATCTATACTAAATAATAAGGTCAAATCATTCTTTTAATTTTCCATGTAAGTAGGTATAGAATAACTTTAGGAGTCTTTTTCCCTACTTAACTTTTGCAGATTTCATAATACTCTGGTTTCTATACTCCTGTGTTACGAATAATCAAAGTGTATCACCTGTTATTTTCCTTAGAAACCATGTGAGCGTTGTATTTGAATTTGACATTGGGATACAAGTGGATTTAAAAAAATGGAGATTGACAGGCTCTTTGATATGTATAAACTATTACAAACTTTATTAAAACTATTGTGTTTGTTACACTTTTTTCCACAACAGGAGGACAAATCAAAAAAGCAGTTTGTCTGTATTAATACTCTAGAAGATACCCAAGCTGTCAGAGCTGTGGCTTTTCATCCAAGTGGGAATTTGTATGCTGTTGGCTCAAATTCCAAAACTCTGAGAGTGTGTGCCTATCCAGAAGTAATTGACTCAAGGTAATTAGAAATGTATGGTAGCTGCTTACTATATTGTAGTCCCACCTGTTCCACTACTTGCCATTTATTATTGAATGATGATTGTAGATGTATCAGATCTGCTTATGTCTTTAGATTTTTCATACTCTAGTTGGTTAACTTGTTGACCCAGATGTTTTAGTATTTTTAAGAACCTAACAACCATAGAGTCAATATAAGAAGGCCTGTCTAAGTGTTCGTTTTGTGGATTTGTAAACAAATGACACCTAGGTTTTGTTGGGTTTTTTTGCTTGCTTTTGCCAAAAGTATCACAACTTTTCTAATTGTGTGTTGTTTTTCTTAGTGTCTCAAACACAGTTGCGTTGTGAAAGAAATTATTTGAGAACATTAAACCATAGGCACAGAAGGAGGTCTTATGGCTCAGTTCATCTAGCCTCTTTGGTTTGTCTTAAATCTGCCAGCCAAAACTTTCTTTTTCGGGTTAGATAGTCAGAAAAAATACTTGCCTTAACCACTTGAATCCAAGACAAGCTTGAACTTAAGACAACCTTCCAATAATTAGATTTTTTACATAACAAATTTTATATTTTTTCCCCATAATTTTCCTCGTAATAGGGTCTAATTAATGAAAGGTCAATCTTAAATTTGTTTCTGTTTTTTCTGTCTCCTGCTCCCTGGCTCCCCCCCACACTTCTCCCCAGCTGCAGCCAGGAAAGCACTGGGGGGCTCCCCCTTGTGTTGGCACCCCACTGCCTCTGTACCATAGGTTTGGGCCCCCTACCCCACTTGCCACTTACCCTTGCTCTGGAACCAGCAAGCTCTGTTCCTGCTTCAGCCTGGGGCATGAAGTATGTGCTTGCCCTGGCCCCAGCCTGGCCCAGGAGTAACTCTGGTAACATCTGCTGCTCCTGGACCAGGTCCAGTGATATAGATTCAGTTATTTGTAGTAAGTGCCATTTTTTGTGCATTTTTGCCTCTGATACTTCTGGGACAATTTACCAGCTTGCTTAAGAGTCATAGAATCATAGAAAATTAAGGTTGGAAAGGACCTCAGGAGATCATTTAGTCTAACCACCTTCTCAGAGCATGACCATCCCCAACTAGATCATTCTAGCCAAGGCTTTGTGTAGCTGGGTTTTAAAAACCTCCTAGAATGGAAATTTGAAAATCACTCTGGGTAACTTGTTCCAGTGTTTTTTTACTACCCTCCTAGTGAGAGAGTTTTTCTTAATATCTAACCTAAACTTCCATTGCTGCAACTTGAGACCATTGCTCCTTGTTCTGTCTCCTGCTACCACTGCCCACCCCAGAGCTAGGCTGTACTCAGAGTCCAGCCCACAGGCTGGATTGAGCTTGTGATGTACTCCATATCCCAGCCATGTCACTGCTGCCAGTTTCCATGGAGACCCCAGGAGCAGCAGGTCCATGACAGCACAGGGCCAGGGTTTCCATGGAGACCAGCCCCAGCAGGATGTGTGGCAGGGCGGGGAGCTGCTCCAGGGCCGGGAACTTGTGGCAGTGACGGCATGGTCCAGAGCTGGGGTAGAGCTGCCTTCTGCTGCCCATGCACCCCGGACAGAAGTGTGCAGGCAGCAAATCGCAGCTCTTCCCCAGCTCCGGACCACACTGTCACTACTGCGAGATCCCAGCCCTGGCCCCAGAGCAGCTCCCCGCCCAGCTGCATGCCCTGCCAGTGCTGCTGGGGCTTATCTCCATGGAGACCCTGGCCCCACACTGTCATGGCCCCACTGTTCCCAGGGTCTCCATGGAAACTGGCTGCAGTGACATGGGCAGGGGCTGATGGGAAATGGAGTCTGGCTGCCAGCCAGATCCACAATTTTGCCCACCCCTGGTCTAGCTCCATCCTGTTTGGAATCGCCCTTTGGGTAGTTGAAGGCTGCTATTATATCCCCTCTTAGTCTTCTCTTCTCTAGACTAAATTAAACCCAGTTCCCTCAACCTGTCCTCATAACTCATGTGCCCCAGTCCCCTAACCATTTTCATTGCCCTCTGCTGAACTCTCCTCCAATTTGTCCACATCCTTTCTGTACTGGGGGCCCAAAACTGGACAAAGTACTCCACATGTGGCCTCACCAGTGCTGAACAGAGGGGAATAATCACTTCCCTTGATCTGCTGGCAACACTCCTACCAATGCAGCACAGTATGCCGTTAGCCTTCTTGGCCAGAAGGGCACACTGTTCGCTCGTATCCAGCTTCTTGTCCATTCTAACCCCCAGATCCCTTTCTGCAGAGCTGCTGCCTAGCCAGTCAGTCCCTAGCCTGTACCAGTGCATGGTATTCTTCCATTCTAAGGTCAGGTCTTTGCATTTCTCTTCATTGAACCTCATGAAATTTCTTTTGACCCAATCTTCCAATTTGTCTAGCTCTCTGAATCCTAAATCTGCCCTCCAGGATATCTGTTCCCCCCCACCCCGTTTGGTGTCATCTGCAAACACCTGAGGGTGTACTCTGTGCCATCTTCCAGAACATTGATGAAGATATTAAACAAAACCAGCCCCAGGACCACCTCCTTGGGCATTCCACTTGATACAGGCTGCCAACTAGACATCGAGCCATTGACTACTACCCTCTGAGGACCAATGATACAGCCAGTTTTCTATCCACCTTATAGTCCATTCATCCAACCTGTATTTCCTTAGCTTGCCTGTGAGAATGTTGTGGTAGACGGTATCAAAAGCCTTGCTAAAGTCAAGTTTTATATCCCATCTACTGGGCTCCCCGCATCCACACAGCCAATGATCTCATCATAAAAGACAGTTAGGTTGGTCAGGTATGACTTGCCTTTGGTGAATCCATGCTGACTGTTCCTAATCACCTGCTCCAAGTGCTTAGAAATTAATTCCTTGAGGACTTGATCTATGACTTTTCCAGCAACTGAGATGAGACTGACTGGCCTAGAGTTCCCTGGATCATCCTTTTTCTCTTCTTAATTATGGGCACTATATTTTTTCCCTTTTCTAGTCATCCAGGACCTCTCCTGATTGCCATGAGTTTTCAAAGATGACAGCCAGTGGCTCTGCAATCCCATCAGTGAATTCCCTCAGCACTCATGTTTACTTTCTGTTTTCCCTCAAATGTCATCAACAAAATAAAGTTCATAATACAAAATGTTTGATTACATGAAACAGGGGGAAAATTAAAAAAAAAACAAACGAATAAAAACACATGGCTTCATTCATTCCCCATGACTAGGTTCATGGCTGGGCTGGGGCCAGAGCTTCCATGTGTTCTGTACCCTGGGAAGGAATGAAGTTGCAACTGCATCTAACAGTAAGTAGTGGGGGGAACAGAGGCTGTAGGAAGCAGGGAGCAGGTGGAGGGGCAGAGGCTGCAGGATGGAGCACAGGTGGTAGGTGGCAGACTGAAGGGTGAACAAGTGCTGGGGGCAAGGGGGCTGGCTGCCCCTCCCCCCCCCCCAACTACATAGCCCTCTGGTGGTCCTTTCCCCAATAAGTGGTGGGGGGAATTTAATTTAAGATGAACCTCTGATCAATTAGATTATATACATGGAAAGTTGTAACAAATTTATCTTGGTTCCATATATAGAATCTAATTATTGGGGTGTCATCTTAAATTTGATGTGGTCTTATATTTGGGTAAATGTGATATTTGGTCACCCTGACTCTTGTTCCCATCAGCTAATATTTTAAAGTACTTCTGCAATCTGTTGAAATTGTAATTTATATGTTTAGAAGTTAAGATTTAGCTTTTTTTTTTAGAAACTGAGAAAGCATAGATACATTGCCAATATCCCGATATCTGGTACTTTAAACTTTTTTATACTTATTTTTTTCTTTTTCCAGTTTCTATTACAAGTTTTTAAAATGATCTGTTAGCAGTGAAAGATACTCGGGGCCCCTTGCCAAACACGCATAGCATAAGCACATGATTTCTGGTACTGGGCATAAAATTCCTTGGGTCTCAGTCATGTAAATGCTCGTGCATGCAGCTGGGGTTTGGAGCTCCCTAGCCTCTGCTGTCTACACTGTGGCAGGGCTTTCAGTGTCTGAGCATGGGACCCTGGACTGCTTCCACAGGGTCAGGCAGATGGTAGCCTGGAGTCCCAGATCTAGGATCCAGGGTTGCCACCTACTAGAGTTCACAGAGGTAGCCCAGGACTTGGCACTGCTACCTTCCTGATCCCCAGGATTGAGCACAAGGCACCTGTATCCCATTCTTTGGGGCTGCCCCCTGCCCAGTCCTGACAGTCACCTGATCATTGGCAGGGGCAGCCCTGGATCTAGGACATGTGCCACACATTCATTTTAAAGTTGGATACAAACCAGCCACGAAGAAGTTCCATGTTATATGTGGAACATCTTTATAGCTGGTTTGCCATTTTGTTCTGCCATAAATTCCCTGAAGGTGTGCTGTGTTACAATTTGTGTGATTAACGTGTTAAGTGCATGATAAATGTAACGTTTCCTATGGGCCTCTGCTTCTCTTGCCCTATTAACTTGTTGCTGTTATTGGAAAATGCTGCTGTCTTACCTACTGAACTAAAACTTAAAAGTTTAGTAAAATTTTCCACTCATTTCCCACAAGCTTTATTTTTTTCTCCTAATGTCCAAGCAACCAAAAAACGTAACGGGGGAAAGGGAATAGGGTTTTTTTTGGTTGGGGGGGGTGGGGTTCTTTCATTCCCTAACCGTGAGTAAATGTTGACTTTTTTAGGAAGACAAGAAATAATGTGAGAGAGGTTTTGGAAGCAATATGTAACTAAAAACAATTATAGTTCTCTCTTGCATCAATGTACTGAACATTAGTCATCTGCAAGAAATTATACTGAAGAAGCTGGCTGAAAGCAACAGTAACTTTGTCTAGATCTACAATGTTTTTTCAAAACTTATTCAAAGATGACCTAAAAAAACAATGTTACCATTATACAGAAAACATCATTCAAGCATTATTTATCTTTAAATTCTGTGGTGGCTCACTTTGTCAATCCTGCCTAAGAAAGAATATTGATTTATTTACCCACCCTAGGCCTCAGTCTTTCAAACATTTATGCAAATGATTTAATGAGTAGTCTTTGAGGTCAAGGGCATTCATAAGTGTCTATGGGGTCAGGGGGTGGGGAAGTTTAGAAAAGGAGGTCTCTGATTTTGTTTTAATTTCAGAGTTTGAGGGGGAAAAAAATATAACATTAAGCCATTTTAGTAAAAGCTCAGTTTTATCTGTCAGATCTCCTACAGATGTACCAGCAGACATCCATGTTTTGTGTGTCAGTTCTTTTTTGTGTGTGCATATTTTTACACAAAGAATACTTGTAATTTAAGTAGCTTGTGCTTTACAAATCTGTTTTGGGGCACATTGGGAAATATTTCTGTAGTATAAATATTGGAGAAAGAGTGATGGACTGAGGGGAGAGGGGGCAGATATAAAAAATTAGACTCCCCAGTCTTCCAGAATGAGGATTAAACATATTTAAAGTAAGGTTAAAGTCAAAAATATTTGCCTGCTTTTATTATTTTTCTAAAGTTTCTTGGTTTTGGTGGAAAGGAATTGAACTGTGAAAAATGTGACATTGGAACTGTTGTTCTCTAATGTGTATAAATGTTAGCTTCTAAATGGACTGCCTTTTGTTATTTAATCAAATTTATTTGGTCTTTTTTTAAAACGTGTATGTTGATGAGTAATGCAGGCAGCTCTTGCAGATGCAGTTTATGACATGAGAGTCCTAACGTTTTAGGAGATGAAAAATGTATTTGTTTGGGGAACAGATCCCATGTAGTGTAACAAAATGCTGCACTATTGCAGTGAAATCCCGTTAGTCATCTCAACTTACTGTTGTCTGTTGAAAAACAAAAACCAAACCTGTCTGTGCATTCAACTGGGATCCAATTTCCTGAGTGCATCTTGCTCTAGTAGTTTCACTAAAATATTAATGACTTGGCATTATTTTTGTAATGGCTCTAGAGGTTCCATTAATAACCATAATTTATTTCTTTTTCTGTGGCTTTAAATTATTTTCTGTTTGCAAACTTTTAAGGAGAAACAGTGCCTTTAAAAGTGTTTTAAACGCATGTAATTTTAAACCCAGCAGTAAATTAAAAATATAGCTTTGAACATCAGTCTCTCTGTTCATCAAGTGTGCTTCAGAAGAGTTCCACTTTTTAATTTTTTTTTTTTGCCTACTTCGGTTTCATGTTGTATTTAAATAACTTAATTTACTTTCCTTTTAGGTTATGCATTCTATATTTACAACTAAATAGGAAAATAGTCAACTTCTATTTATTTTTTTTTGCAGTGCTTATAACATTCCTAAACCTCCAGTAGTTCGTTTCAAAAGGAACAAACATCATAAAGGATCAATCTATTGTGTGGCATGGAGTCCCTGTGGACAGTTGTTAGCTACTGGTTCAAATGATAAATATGTTAAAGTGCTACCTTTTAACGCAGAAACTTGTAATGCAACAGGTAGGGTATTATGTATACTTGTATAAAGCTTTTTATTGTCATTTGGGAAGGCTGTGTTACTGACAAATGCCAGAACCATTTGAGTTGTGTGCGAAACAAAATACCATGTTTTGACCATAGAAACCATGAAACGGGACTGTCCAAATGGGGGCCTGTGGACTGCATCCAACCCACAAGGAGGGAGCTTAAGAGCTCCTGCCCATCCACTGCTCCTCCCCATTACCCTAGCTACTGTGGCAGCTGGGCCAGGATCTCTGGCATAGGATAGCGTGGGTGGAGACTTGATGAGTTTGGCTCTGCTGAATGGGCAGCAGTGCAACTTGGGTGGGACTTGTCCTCCTTGAATGGCAGCAGCAGGGAGAGGTATCTGCTTGCATGGTGGTAGCAACAGGGGAGGAGCTTGTGCAGCAGCATAGGGGGGAGTATTGCTGGGGAGGGGGTTGCTCACTTGCATGGTTCTGGCAGTGGACAGGGGAGGGCCTTGCACCACTTATGTGGTGTGGAGGGCTACAGATGACAAGAGGTCCTCTGCAGCCTGCCCAGTGTATGGCCCAGAGCCTGCAACCTGTGAGATACGGGAGCTTGCCACTTTGAAGTTGAACAGCTCTGCCATAGAACATTCTGGCGTTCTTGAGTCATTTCTAGCTCTTTTTAATAAAGCTTAAGCAGAGTACCAATATATCAGTAGCTCTTTTACTCTCTCTCTCTCTCTTTCTAGAGGCCTTTGCTAATATGCTCTGCTTCCATAGTCCCATTTTTCATTCCCTCCCCCTACCTCCTCATCCGAGTTTAGGAAGAGGAACCTATTCATTTGAATCCCAAAAGCCTCAGTTTTACAGTTAACTGCTATAAGTTGACTCTCCCTGTCTTCAAGCCAAATTTATGGCTTTCCATCCTAAGCTACTCTTTTTTTCTTTTGTTTACTGCTTTTTTTCTAAGAAGTAGCATATCAACTTATTCCTAGCTAACCTGTCATAGCCCTGTCATTCCCTTCCCAATAGGAAGTTAGGATGCTGCTAGTTGAGGACTTCAGATTGGTGCAACTTTTCAATTCCTGGTCTATATAGAATCATAAAATTAGGGTTGGAAGGGACCTCTCAGGAGGTCATCTAGTTTAACCCCCTGCTCAAAACAGGACCATCCCCAACTAGATCGTCCCAGCCAAGGCATCGTCTAGCCAGGTCTTAAAAACCTCCAACCCCTCTGGGTAATTTGTTCCAGCATTTTACTACCCTCCTAGTGAGAGAGTTTTTTTCCCTTGCTGCATCTCGAGACCACTGCTTCTTGGTCTGTCATCTCTGCCACAGAACAATCCAGCTCCATCCTCTTTGGAACCACCTTTCAGGTAGTTGAAGACTGCTATTAAATCCTCCCCAAGTCTTCTCTTCTCCAGACTAAATAAGCCCAGTTTTCTCAGCCTCTCCTTAACCAGGGATCTGGGTTTTCTGTTCACTGTGGAAAAACACAGTAAAACCTGGACTTCCTCATTTTAAGGAGAAAAACCCAGGAAACAGTGTGTTTTCCCTTGCAGAGTGGTAGAGTTCCACCCTGCAAGGGGCTGGGGGGAGAGGGAGGAGGGCGGTTAGGCAGGAGGTGCCACGTGCATGTACACATGCACATGGCCTCCTGGCAGCCTGGAGAGCAGTTCCCACAGGTAAGTCTGGTGGGAGCGGGGTGGGGGATTGAGGCTCCCATAGTGAGGGAGAGGGAGGGAGTTGGGTAGGGCTGCAGCTGCTGCCTAGCCAGAGCAGTGCATGGGGTTTGGGGCTCAGGGCTGGAATGCATGGCCGCAGAGCCTGGTTGGGGAGGAGGACGGATCTGCAAGCAGTTCATCTGGGGGGGTAGGGGCTGGCACCTTGCTACTATGTGCATTCCTGGGGAGGGTATGGGGGGCACATGCCCCCCAGACTTGCGCACCAGGTGGAGGCAGCTGCAGGCTCAAGCCTTCCCACCCTGCTGCCCTGCCCCCAGGACCTCTACAGCCTAGCAGGCAGGACGAAGTGGGGCCAGGAGTGACAGGGCAAAGTGGGGCCAGCCAGGGAAGCTCAAGGCCGCTGCCATGAGCCTTGTGCCACCATGGTGAGGCGCCCCCTACCCACCTGGCAGCAGTGGGGGCAGTGGTGCGGAGATGAGCCCCTCACTGCTGCCAGGTGGGCAGGGATCACCTTACCATAGTGGCACAAGGCTCATGGTGGTGGCAGGAAGTTTCCCTGCTCAGCTCCGCTTTTCCCTGCTGCGCTGGCTCCCACTTGTTGGGCTGCAGAGGCCCCCAAGACAAGGGCAGCAGGGAAGGGAGGCCCAAGCCCATAACCTATAGCCCTCATCTGTGCCCCCAGGCTCTGTTTCAGCCATGCTGCCCATGGGGGAGGGGGAGTCAGGCTCTGGGCTCCACTCCACTGCAGCAGCAGCTGCCTCCCACAGGTGGCAGCTGGAGCTCTGGCACTGCTGGGGGGAACAGAAAGCTGCAGACCCGAGTCCCTGACCCTGTAGCCCTGGCAGTTGGGGGCCCCCTCTGGAAGGTTTGGGGCCTGGGGGGGCTGTGGGTGGGTGGGGAGTGAGGGGCACCAGCAGGGCTGGGGGACTGTGGCTTGCAAGTTAAGGGCAATGACATGGGTAGGGCACTTGCATATCAGGGCTTCTCAGCACCACAAAGCAGTAGGGTGGGACAGCTGCAGCTGGACCTGCATCCTGGTGAGTGAAGTGGGCAGAGGAAGTTCTGATTTTTTTTTATTTTATTTTATTTTTTTTCCTTCCATGATTAAAAAAAATAAACCCCCAAATCAAATGCCAAAATGTATAGGTATTTGTAATCTATTTTATTACAGTGGTAAAGGCACTGGAAGGCTTCCAAATTACTTTAAAATTGTAAATATATCAGTAAAATATTCTATTCAACTGATGGATAGAGATAGTGGCACTTCATTTTAATCATAGAAAAACATGGATTTTTTTTGGGGGGGGGGCGTTAATCAGAGAATTTGTGGGGGTTTGGGGGGGGGGTTTAAAGAGAAAACCAGGATCCCTACTCAACTCATGTGCCCCAGCCCCCTAATCATTTTTGTTGCCCTCCACTGGACTTTCTCCAACTTGTCCACATCCTTTCTGTAGTGGGGGGCCCAAAACTGGACACAGTACTCCACATATGGCCTCACCAGTGCCAAATACAGGGAGGGGAAAGAATCATTTCCATTGATCTCCTAGCAATGCTCCTACTAATGCAGCCCAGTATGCTGGTAGCCTTCTTCACAACAAGGGTGCGCTGTTGGATCATATTCATCTAACTGTCCACTGTAACCCCCAAATCCTTCTCTGCAGAGCTTCTGCTTAACCAGTCAGTCCCCAGCCTGTACTGGTGTATGGGATTGTTCCATCCTAAGTGAAATACTTTCACTTGTCCTTAATGAATCTCATGAGATTTCTTTTGGTTTGTCTAGGACTCTCTCAATCCTAGTCCTCCCCTCCAGCATATCTACTACTCCATGCAGGTTGGTGTCATCTGAAAACTTGCTGAGGGTGCACTCTATGCCATCTTCCAGATTATTGGTTAAGTTTTGAAGAAAACTGGCTCCAGGACCAGTATCTGGGACACTCGACTTGATACCAGCTGTCAACTAGACATCAAGCCATTGTTCACCACCCTTTGAGCCCAATGATACAGCCAGTTTTCTATCCACCTTACAGTACATCCATCCAGCCTGTACTTCCTTAGCTTGCCTGCAAGAACGTTGTGAGACCATATCAAAAGCCTTGCTAAATTCAAGGTGTATCATGTGCACTGCTCTTCCCACATCCACAGAGCCAGTCATCTCATCATAGAAGGCCATCAGGTTGGTCAGGAATGACTTGTCTTGGTGAATCCATGCTGACTGTTCCTAGTCACCTTCTCTTCCAAGTGCTTAGAAATTAATTCCTTGATGACTTGCTCCATGATTTTTCCAGGGAATGCGGTGAGGCTGCCTGGTGTGTTTGGTCCCTGGATTCTCCTTCTTCCTGTTCTTAAAGATGGGCACTGCTTTTGCCTTGTTCCAATCATCCAGGTCCTCTTCCAATTGCCATGAGTTTTAAAAAAATAATGGCCAGCAAGATCAGCCAACTCCCTCAGCACCCCTGTTTGCATCATGTCCAGCTCTGTGGACCTGTACACATCCAGCTTTCCTAAATAGTCCCTAATCTGTTCTTTTGCCACTGTTTGCTCGCCTCTTTCCCCAAACTGCGCTGCCAGGTGCAGTAGTCTGGGTGCTGACCTTGCCTGTGAAGTCTGAGGTGAAAAAGGCATTGATTCTCTCCTGCATCATCTGTCACTATTATGTGTTGCTTCCCCCATTCAGTAAGGGACCCGCACTTTCCCTGATCTTCCTCTTGTGGCTGACATACTTGTAGAAACCCTTCTTGTTACCCTTCATGTCCCTGGCTAGCTGCAACTTCAGTTGTGCTTTGGTTTACCTGATTTCATCCCTGCATGCCCAATAAGTATGCTTATGCTCCTCCCTAGCAGTTGTCCAAGCTTTCATTTGTAAGCTTCCAATTTATGCTTTAGCTCATTTGAAGAGCTCCCTGCTAAGCCAAGCTGGTCTTCCGCCATACTTGCTAGTCTTCCTGCCTGTTGGGATGGTTCATTTTACACCCCTTAGTAAGGTTTCTTTAATAGTACAACCAGTTCTCCTGGACTCTCTTCCCCCTCAGACTGGCCTCCCAGAGGATCCTGCTCATGAGTTCCCTGAGTGAGTTGAAGTCTGTCTTTCTGAAGTCCAGGGTCCTTATTCTGCAGCTCTCCTTCCTTCTTTTCCTCAAGACCCTGAGGATTCCTGTCATGTGAGTGGCTATTATCCCCATTTTACAAGTGGCAAACAGGCTTGATGATTCAGGTCAAAACTATTCAGTAATTGTGGGTGCTCTGTTTAGGGTGCTTACAATCCAAGGTTCCCAGAAGAAGTATTACATATCCCTTCATATATTCAAAATGCTTCTCCCATTGATTTCAGTTGGAGCTCTCAACAGCTTCAAGTGAGGCACCTCAAAGGAGGAACACCAAATTAGTGACTGTGTGTAACAGCAAATTTAAGTCGTGTGTAGGAATGTTGTAGGAGTCGGGGATGGAATTCAGTTATCTAATTGCCCAGATGATGAGACTGTCCTTTCTTTTGCAATCATCTGCCTTGTTTGTTTTACCTTCCAATCTCAGCTGTTGTGAAAAAAGCAAACCACGGGATATGTAAATCCCAGTGTCATTTGTAAGCTGTATGAAATAATCCTTTTACTCTACTCAGCAGTGGCAAGGCATTGCCTGGAGTAATTTGTTCAGTTTTGGGTAGTGCATTTTAAGAAAGATACAGGCTAAGAAAATTAATCAAAGATGTAGCAAATGTAACCTAGAAATAATAACTGGAGGGGAAATGGACTTGTGTAGTACAGAGAGAGAACTGAAGGTAGACAAATATTCAAATATCTAAAGGTTGCTTTAAAGAGGAAAGTAATACATTTTTCACCATATTCACTGGAGGTAAAATGAGAAGTAAAGGGATTAAAGTGTAGGAAAGATTAGGCATAAGCAAAAACATCTTATCTGTAAGAATAGTTGATCAGTAGAATAGATAACCTAAGGAGCTTGTGGAATCTCCTTCACTAGAGACTTTTAGAACAGATCAGACAATTGTCAGAAGTAAATTAAATGCAGTTGATCTTGTCTTGGAGCAGAAATGTAAACTAAGTCCCTTCCTATCCTATTTTCTTTCTTTTTCTTTCCTTTTTAAAGACAGCCTAATGGAAAACAACACAAAGGATGGAATTAAGATTGTACAAGCTATATTAATACTGATATTTTTTTTTTGTGCTTGACTGCATCTTTTTTATAGGTATAATTTCCTAGCTTTTAAAGTGCAAACTGTAAAAACAAGTTTTGCTACATAGCAATTTGAATGTTAACAGACTGCTAATCTGCATTGGTGCAACCTTTAGATCCATTGCACAGGCCCTTGTCACTTGAGCTAAGAGTAATTAATAGCAGGAATATATTGTCATCTCTGTCTAGTGCAGTTCTGCGTGGAGTATGAGATGCTTTTCACAGATGCTTATAAGACACTAAAAAAGTATGAGACTTGAATCTTGAGATTCATTGCAAAATCTGTAAAGAAGCCTGCTGTAGTGGATATAGACTCTTCTGCCTTATTTCCCCCAAAACTGGACCCTTTCTGCCCCATTCCTTCCAACCTATCCTGGTTCCATCTCTGTTCCAACTCCCCTTTTCTCTCCAAATTTTGCTTCATCAGAGTCCCATTTCTCTCATCTAGTCAGCCCTGGACTCCATTCCTTTGGCTTTGGATGCCAGTTTCTCTTTATCCTAGCTCCGTTCCGTACTGTCAGAGTAACCGCTTAAATTATTACAAAACTAATTTATATTTAAAGTGTATTTCAGTGTTTTCCTGGTTTTGTTTAAATTTATTTTAGGTCCAGACTTGGAGTTCAGTATGCACGATGGGACAATCCGGGATCTCGCTTTCATGGAAGGACCAGAAAGTGGTGGTGCTATTCTGATAAGTGCTGGAGCAGGGGACTGTAATATTTATACAACCGACTGTCAGCGAGGACAAGGACTTCATGCTTTGAGTGGCCATACTGGTATGTTTGTTACTGTTGCTTTTTTTTATATCTCTATTGTCTGACCTGTGCTATACTATATTTCTTCTCACATTCAACATGCACCATAAGTTGTGTGCCTTGTTTTTGAAAGACAGAATGAAGAAAAAGGATCTTTCCCTGCAGTAAGTAACTGAATATCAGCAGCTAGAAACCCAAGTCTACTTCTTGTTCTCCCTGTGAATCATGTGCAGCCTTTGCTTTCTCATTGGTATATAGACTGCACTCCAATTTCCAACAGCTGGTTTTTTGAGGTGGGGAAAGGGTGTGTGCTTGTATATGAGGAAATACAGTATTTGTAATAAAAAATGCCTTTCCTACTAGCAGCAGTTCTGGCTGTCTACAGTATTACATTACACAAAGTGTCTGGAGCACAAGACTCATCTACTTTACTTTAAACCAGTGGTTCCCAGTCTCTTTTTTTTTTTCATATATGACCCCTTTTCCAACGTGAGCCTGAGGTGTGTTTTAGAGGTTTTTTGTTTGTTTGGGGCTTTTAAAAAAATTTAATTGGGCTTTAAGTCCCATGCAAGTCCTATAACCCCTACTTTGCAAATGGCTTCTTTAAGCCCTAACTGAGCAGGGAGGCTGTGTTTGTTTTTCAGGCTAACAATTAAAAGGAAGGTATTCCAATAAGGCACTTGTGGCCTCACCCAGATACTTACTAAAGGTTGAATAACTGGTAATAAATAGAAACTTATGGATATCTGCTGATAGATTTGCTCTCTGAAGAGAATCGGAACACTATCCTAACATTCTGTTCTGTTTTTCTTTTTGAAATGGAATATTTAACACACTCCTAACTGTGTAGCATTGATGCTACTATTTAATCTCCAAATGCAACCGCATTCAGAATTGTGTGTGAAAAAAAGTTTATCGGTCTTTAAATTTTGATTCTTACCAGTGAAGTGAAAAGGATTCTTGTATGCAGGTCATATTTTAGCACTTTATACTTGGAGTGGGTGGATGATTGCATCTGGATCCCAAGACAAGACCGTAAGATTCTGGGATCTAAGAGTACCAAGTTGTGTGCGTGTTGTTGGAACAACATTTCATGGAACTGGTAAGTTGTGCTGTTGTCTTGCACGCTTCTATATTTTAAAGATGGTTCATGTCATTAGCAGGTAGTAAAACAGGAATCTTGCATTATAAAATGGTGACTATTGACTTGTTCAAGCCTCCCCTTGCTTCTCTACCCCCACATGCTCATTTTCAAAAAGACTGTACCTTCAGCATATCCATTCAAACCTTGGTTATGTTTTTCTTTCTGACTCCTTACCTCAAAAATTATCTATAAAGCACCATAACCTTCGGTGTTTTAAAACAGAAAATGAATTTCCTATCTTAAACATAAAATTGAAACTAATTTAATGCTGACAGAGGTGGAGGGAATAGGAGGGGTGTTTAGGATTTTGAATGTTATGGGTTTTTTAAGGTTTTTTTAACCTTTACTTTGAAATAATTACAGAAATATAGTTGATACTTGCCAAAATTTAGTTTATACCTAAACTTTCAAATTTGTAGTTTTTGGAAGAATGTCACTGTCTCTGTATTAATGGAGTAAACACAACTGTTCACTGTTGTGAGGAATACTGGTTCCCAAAACAATCTCTGTCACTGAAATATTTTTGAACACTTTGCACATTGAGTTCTAGCTGTGTAGGAAAATAAAATCCCTCCTACATTCTTTTGGATTTTTTTAACTATTTCTTTTTCTGTAGTGAAACAAGTAGTCACAGTCTTGGAAAAATTCTGATTGCAGCTTTAACTGTAGTTTTGTTATCACTTCATAATAAGCTAATATGGCTAAGTACAGATATTCGGGGGTGTTAGGGGAAGGTTAAATTGATTCAAAATGGCTGCCTTATAACAGGCAAGTCAGGATGGGGGGGCTAGCCAGGGGGTTGGGGATCCAGCAGGCTGGAGGAGATTGGGGATTTGCCAGGGATGGGAGACAGGCACTTCCCATAGCGGGACACAACCTACAGGTGGGGTGGAAGGAGAGGCGTGACCTGCAAGGTCGTTTCTTCCCCCATCCCCACAGTGAACCTACACCCCCATCCCTCCCATTGCTTCTCCCCACCAGGACTTAGTTGCTTGTCTCTGGCAGCAGCGAATGCTGATTAAAAGCAGCTGCACCTGGGGTGGCTTGTGGGACGGGGGTTGAGGGGGCTGGCTGGTCAGGGCTGGGGAGTGGGGGACAAAAAATAGCCCAGTCGGGAGTGGGAGGGGGCAATGAAAAGAGCAGCCCTGGGGCTGGGGCTATAGTAGCTGGCTTTTCCCAGCCTTGCAGCTGCACAGGGAAAGTGTACAGAAGTTCCTTGTTCCAGTTTGACTAAATCAAATAAGTCTGATACTGCATAAATCCAGGCTTATCTTACACCAGGTTCTGCAATTTTTAGATCAGTTCATGTGCATGGAACTTCTGTACAGTTACAGGTTTAGACTGTTTGCTGGTCATTGAGACTGGGTCTGTAAATGTAAGGTCGGTATGGGGACAAGCTAAGTTTTAAATTGGGCAGCCATTTTGAACCCAACTTAACCTTCCCAAATGTCTGTACTTGGCTTATGTATTACAAGTCAGACAAAATTTAAGTAATAAGACTTGGTTTTAATGTCATTTTCTTTGTTACTACAACTACCAAAAATACTTTTTTTATTACAGGCATTTCAAATATTTCTAGACTCCAAAGGAATGTAGAACATCTCATCAAGTCTGCATTAATCTAATACATAGAATGTTTTTTCTTTTAGGCAGTGCTGTAGCATCAGTAGCTGTTGATCCTAGTGGCCGTCTCCTTGCTACTGGGCAAGAGGATTCCAGCTGTATGTTATATGATATTAGAGGAGGACGAATGGTACAGAGCTATCACCCTCATTCCAGTGATGTTCGTTCTGTTCGCTTCTCTCCTGGGGCTCATTATTTGCTCACAGGATCTTATGATATGAAAATAAAGGTGACGGACTTGCAAGGTAACCCATCCGCTATGATGTATATTAAAATTAAGTAATGAAGCATGGTTTGTTTTTGTGTTTTTTACTGTTGGAGGCTTGTAAGAAATTTTGGATCTATAGAGACTAGTTCCTGAGGAAGTATTACTGAGATCTGCTAAAACGTTTCGGAATATACCCACCTGTGAGTCTCATCAACTCTCAGACAGATTCTATTTAATTGTGAATGACTATAGCCTTTCGACTAAATCTGGTTAAGTGTCTTTAAGTGCAATAAGGGAAATCACTGCTACTGCCTGACTGAACCAAAGTTTCAGGCAGTGAGAAAATTTAGACCCACACAACAAAATTCAGATTTAAGTTGTTTTTGAGAATAGGGAAAAAGGAAAGAAGAGATTAGGGAATTTGTCTTGTTTTAATGAACTGCTTATTTTTAATAGTACTGAAAAATTTGTATGAATTAGTATTTTATACTTGGAGTGAGTAGATGATTGATTGATTGATTGATTTGCATCTGGAATGCTGCAGTGAGCCTCAGTCTGGCTTCTAGGCACAATATAAATGCTAACTCATCAAAAATACTAATTGACAACCCTGATCTGTAACAGAGCTCTGTGGGCCAGATCTTTTATCATCCAGCCTGCAGTGCTGCCTGTGGGAACAACCAGCGTGTGGCATGCAGCATGCACTAGCCCTGGCTCTGCACACATGATATGTGGAGTCCATCTGGCGAGGGCTGCATATGACACAAGAGCCTGAGTATGTGCTGCTAAGGCAACACAAGGCCAGTCTAGGGCAAGCACTGTATGTCGTGCCTGTGCTGGTTTGGCCCTGCATGCTGGATCTAGGGCTGGCCTGGATCAGGGCCATAGACTGGCTCCACATGTCAGATGCAGCATGCAGGACCTGCCTGTTGTGGGCACCCCACATGGATGCACCCTGCATGCGCCCTGGTGCACTGCTGAACACAGTGCATGGGGCTGGGACCAGTGCATGTTGCATGTGACATGCAGAGCTGGATCTGAATTAGACCCACAGACTGGCTCTATATGCCATATACAGCATGTGGGGCCAGTCTGGCATGAGGGCCCTGTGCAGCTTGTGTCCTGGTTCAGGTCATGCTGCATACAGTGCATGGGGTTGGAACCAGTGCACATGCTGCACAAAATACATGAGGCTGCTCCAGGGTGTGGGCCACATGGTGCGTGCATCAAATTGCCTCTCCATGTTGTAGGCTGGTCTGTGGGTCAGATCCAGCTCACAGACCAGCTCCTCACCCTTCATTTAGCCCATGAGGTTGAAAGAGTTTTAGATCCCTGCTATAGATTATAGAATATGAATGGTAATCATTATTTCGAACACAAATATACCATATTTTATCACATGAAAGATGCATGTTTTCCAGCCCTGCTTCGTCCACCTAATCGGCTGTAGGAAATTTGGGTCCATGTTATATGTGAGAAATGCAGCTCCCCAGGGATCCAGAGATCTGACAGCTTTGGGAGCCATTGCAGCTCTGCCACTGTTCCCTTGCAGCCAGATCTCCAGACTTTTGGAGGAGACCCCTGGTCAGCTGACCCTGGCATCACCCACTAGGCCGGTGCATTATGTCAATCCACAGCCAAATCTGACATGCTGGGTCGGTTTCAGCATGCAGCCCCAGTATGCCCAGTCGGGGCCCTAGGGCATGGGGTCAGACTAGGAGACCCCAAACCTCAGGTGCTTACCCATACTCCACGGTGAGATCATTTTCCTTTTTGGTGCCTTCCAAAGATAGGGTGTGTATATTTCTGTTCCGAGTGTGCTATATGTGGAAAAAATGGGGTACTTATGTAAATAGAAGGGTTTGTTATTTCTGTGAATACCTTTTAATGTTCCATCCAATGAGGTTGCATTCTGTTCAGCAAACTAAATACATGTGTAGGCTATTTCCAAGAAAACTTTTTTTGTAAGCATTTAAACAGATAATGATTTTTATCCTTTCTATCCTTTTAGGGGACCTTACCAAGCAGCTTCCTATTATGGTGATAGGGGAACACAAAGACAAAGTGATTCAGTGCAGGTGGCATACGCAAGATCTTTCCTTCTTATCATCATCTGCAGACAGAACTGTAACCCTTTGGACTTACAATGGTTAGAGTGCAGCTAATGGCAACCTATGCAGATAAAGCACAGAGACGTAAGACTACTAGACTTTATTTAAAACAAGCAAACAACTTAGGCATTCAAAGAGCAGCAGTTGACCAGAAGTGTGTCTTAGCCAGAAGAGGCAGTTGTCACAGAATTTCTGATTGCTAGGAGGTCTTGGTGTTTTTAGTATTATTTTGCAGTGCTTTCAGTCTTCCATGTGAACTCATGCTGCTGTGACCTATTGTAGTCTTGTTGCCAAAGTCTATTGGAAGAGCTCCTATGTTGTTGATGTGCACTCAAAGTAATATGAATGATGTGTTTACAGTTTAGTATTAATTGCATTCCTTGGTCTTTGCCTCAATGACTATTTTATAGAGAAACGTAATTGAACTACACCTTAATCAAGTCAATATATATTGAAACTAGAGCCACATAAACATAGAAGATGAAAATTTTACTTCTATTGTTTTCACACTTCTGTTGTATGCATCACTTGGCAGGAAAAGGTCTGACTTTTTTTGTCTCCACAACTTCAACATTGATTTTTATAATATAATTATGAACTTTTAAAGGTGAGTGGGCAGTAACTGCTTCTTGATTATAGTCCATAATAGAATGTGTTTTGCTTTTCATCTAAGCGGGGGGAAATGTAAGCCTATGGAAACAAAATCATGTAGTAAAACAGAAACGTGTTGAAAACAAAATGTAGGTTTTGCTCTTGAAATGTAATGTTTCACTTTTTGAATGCAACAGAATACCTCTGTATGATGTACTGTAGAAAAGTAGATTTGGCAGCATTGTCACAGTGAGCATAATGGCTACCCAATCTCTCAAAGAAAAATGACACCATTTAACACTTATTATAGACAACAGCATGGCTTTAAAATGCTGTCTGCATGATAATTTTAAAATCACTTAACTTCCCAGTCCAGAAGCTTATTTAATTTTTTTTTCTTGCACTGTTTATGTAATGCAGAATTGCAGTTTTTTTTATTTCTACAAAAAAATTAGATTATAATGTTTATGTATTTGTTATATTTTCATATTGTACAGTTACTTTTAAATATTAGGTTATTTATTTATTTTAATGCATTTAAGTTTTGGGTTCTGATTTACTAAATTATCTGTTCACTGTAGCAAGCCTTTTTTTTTTTTTTTTTTTAAACTATTGTATAAAAGTGAAAAGGTTTATTATAGAAGTGTATCTGTGCTATATCTCAATAAAGACCTCCGACATCACCTGAAAGCACAATTACCAGTTATTTTAGTCTCTCTTGTTTGTTATTTTGTATTAGTCTCCCTGTTTCACCTGTAGATTGACAGAATGTTAAAAAAAAAAACTTTAGACCAGTGGTCTCCAGCCTTTTTAAGTAGGAGATCACCTTTGACATTTAAAAACAACCCAAGATCTACTGTGCATCGCTGTCACCGCTGCCCCCTCCACTTTCCCCCGCCCAGCAGGTAAGTCTGTGGGTAGGCGAAGAGAGGGGGCAGATTGAGGGAGAAAAAATTGTGGGGAGTGCACCTCCCCAGCAGGTAAGTCCCACTTGGCCAGGGCCCCACTGAACTTACCCCTGCTCCTGCCTCTAAGGTATTGCCCCCCACCGCCTCAATCTAGCCCCCGCCCCTTCCCTCCCCCATGATCTGACCTGCTGGGCTGGGTGCGCCTGTGCATGCACACAGGCGCACAGCCCCCCACTCCAGCCTCAGATTGACTCCAAGGGGCTCTGAGATCTACCGGTGGATCGAGATCAACTGGTTGATAACCACAGCTTTAGACCCATGATTCTCAACTGGGGTGCTGCTAGATCTTTTGAGAGTTGCCATGAGGAGGAAGAAGAGACAAGTGCAGGATCAGGCTTATCCCTGCCTGGCTGTAACTTTGTCACTACTGCTTGGCCCCTCTACAAGGAGGTAGGCACTGTAATAAATTCATTTTTTTTTTTTTTTTAAATGGGAAGTTCATAGATTGTAAGGGGCTGGAAGGGACCTTGCAAGATCATTGGATCCAGCCCCACTGCACTAGGCAGGAAAAACAGCTAGAGTCAGGTGACCCCACCAAGATGCCTACCAAAAATACTTTTTTTATTACAGGCATTTCAAATATTTCTAGACTCCAAAGGAATGTAGAACATCTCATCAAGTCTGCATTAATCTAATACATAGAATGTTTTTTCTTTTAGGCAGTGCTGTAGCATCAGTAGCTGTTGATCCTAGTGGCCGTCTCCTTGCTACTGGGCAAGAGGATTCCAGCTGTATGTTATATGATATTAGAGGAGGACGAATGGTACAGAGCTATCACCCTCATTCCAGTGATGTTCGTTCTGTTCGCTTCTCTCCTGGGGCTCATTATTTGCTCACAGGATCTTATGATATGAAAATAAAGGTGACGGACTTGCAAGGTAACCCATCCGCTATGATGTATATTAAAATTAAGTAATGAAGCATGGTTTGTTTTTGTGTTTTTTACTGTTGGAGGCTTGTAAGAAATTTTGGATCTATAGAGACTAGTTCCTGAGGAAGTATTACTGAGATCTGCTAAAACGTTTCGGAATATACCCACCTGTGAGTCTCATCAACTCTCAGACAGATTCTATTTAATTGTGAATGACTATAGCCTTTCGACTAAATCTGGTTAAGTGTCTTTAAGTGCAATAAGGGAAATCACTGCTACTGCCTGACTGAACCAAAGTTTCAGGCAGTGAGAAAATTTAGACCCACACAACAAAATTCAGATTTAAGTTGTTTTTGAGAATAGGGAAAAAGGAAAGAAGAGATTAGGGAATTTGTCTTGTTTTAATGAACTGCTTATTTTTAATAGTACTGAAAAATTTGTATGAATTAGTATTTTATACTTGGAGTGAGTAGATGATTGATTGATTGATTGATTTGCATCTGGAATGCTGCAGTGAGCCTCAGTCTGGCTTCTAGGCACAATATAAATGCTAACTCATCAAAAATACTAATTGACAACCCTGATCTGTAACAGAGCTCTGTGGGCCAGATCTTTTATCATCCAGCCTGCAGTGCTGCCTGTGGGAACAACCAGCGTGTGGCATGCAGCATGCACTAGCCCTGGCTCTGCACACATGATATGTGGAGTCCATCTGGCGAGGGCTGCATATGACACAAGAGCCTGAGTATGTGCTGCTAAGGCAACACAAGGCCAGTCTAGGGCAAGCACTGTATGTCGTGCCTGTGCTGGTTTGGCCCTGCATGCTGGATCTAGGGCTGGCCTGGATCAGGGCCATAGACTGGCTCCACATGTCAGATGCAGCATGCAGGACCTGCCTGTTGTGGGCACCCCACATGGATGCACCCTGCATGCGCCCTGGTGCACTGCTGAACACAGTGCATGGGGCTGGGACCAGTGCATGTTGCATGTGACATGCAGAGCTGGATCTGAATTAGACCCACAGACTGGCTCTATATGCCATATACAGCATGTGGGGCCAGTCTGGCATGAGGGCCCTGTGCAGCTTGTGTCCTGGTTCAGGTCATGCTGCATACAGTGCATGGGGTTGGAACCAGTGCACATGCTGCACAAAATACATGAGGCTGCTCCAGGGTGTGGGCCACATGGTGCGTGCATCAAATTGCCTCTCCATGTTGTAGGCTGGTCTGTGGGTCAGATCCAGCTCACAGACCAGCTCCTCACCCTTCATTTAGCCCATGAGGTTGAAAGAGTTTTAGATCCCTGCTATAGATTATAGAATATGAATGGTAATCATTATTTCGAACACAAATATACCATATTTTATCACATGAAAGATGCATGTTTTCCAGCCCTGCTTCGTCCACCTAATCGGCTGTAGGAAATTTGGGTCCATGTTATATGTGAGAAATGCAGCTCCCCAGGGATCCAGAGATCTGACAGCTTTGGGAGCCATTGCAGCTCTGCCACTGTTCCCTTGCAGCCAGATCTCCAGACTTTTGGAGGAGACCCCTGGTCAGCTGACCCTGGCATCACCCACTAGGCCGGTGCATTATGTCAATCCACAGCCAAATCTGACATGCTGGGTCGGTTTCAGCATGCAGCCCCAGTATGCCCAGTCGGGGCCCTAGGGCATGGGGTCAGACTAGGAGACCCCAAACCTCAGGTGCTTACCCATACTCCACGGTGAGATCATTTTCCTTTTTGGTGCCTTCCAAAGATAGGGTGTGTATATTTCTGTTCCGAGTGTGCTATATGTGGAAAAAATGGGGTACTTATGTAAATAGAAGGGTTTGTTATTTCTGTGAATACCTTTTAATGTTCCATCCAATGAGGTTGCATTCTGTTCAGCAAACTAAATACATGTGTAGGCTATTTCCAAGAAAACTTTTTTTGTAAGCATTTAAACAGATAATGATTTTTATCCTTTCTATCCTTTTAGGGGACCTTACCAAGCAGCTTCCTATTATGGTGATAGGGGAACACAAAGACAAAGTGATTCAGTGCAGGTGGCATACGCAAGATCTTTCCTTCTTATCATCATCTGCAGACAGAACTGTAACCCTTTGGACTTACAATGGTTAGAGTGCAGCTAATGGCAACCTATGCAGATAAAGCACAGAGACGTAAGACTACTAGACTTTATTTAAAACAAGCAAACAACTTAGGCATTCAAAGAGCAGCAGTTGACCAGAAGTGTGTCTTAGCCAGAAGAGGCAGTTGTCACAGAATTTCTGATTGCTAGGAGGTCTTGGTGTTTTTAGTATTATTTTGCAGTGCTTTCAGTCTTCCATGTGAACTCATGCTGCTGTGACCTATTGTAGTCTTGTTGCCAAAGTCTATTGGAAGAGCTCCTATGTTGTTGATGTGCACTCAAAGTAATATGAATGATGTGTTTACAGTTTAGTATTAATTGCATTCCTTGGTCTTTGCCTCAATGACTATTTTATAGAGAAACGTAATTGAACTACACCTTAATCAAGTCAATATATATTGAAACTAGAGCCACATAAACATAGAAGATGAAAATTTTACTTCTATTGTTTTCACACTTCTGTTGTATGCATCACTTGGCAGGAAAAGGTCTGACTTTTTTTGTCTCCACAACTTCAACATTGATTTTTATAATATAATTATGAACTTTTAAAGGTGAGTGGGCAGTAACTGCTTCTTGATTATAGTCCATAATAGAATGTGTTTTGCTTTTCATCTAAGCGGGGGGAAATGTAAGCCTATGGAAACAAAATCATGTAGTAAAACAGAAACGTGTTGAAAACAAAATGTAGGTTTTGCTCTTGAAATGTAATGTTTCACTTTTTGAATGCAACAGAATACCTCTGTATGATGTACTGTAGAAAAGTAGATTTGGCAGCATTGTCACAGTGAGCATAATGGCTACCCAATCTCTCAAAGAAAAATGACACCATTTAACACTTATTATAGACAACAGCATGGCTTTAAAATGCTGTCTGCATGATAATTTTAAAATCACTTAACTTCCCAGTCCAGAAGCTTATTTAATTTTTTTTTCTTGCACTGTTTATGTAATGCAGAATTGCAGTTTTTTTTATTTCTACAAAAAAATTAGATTATAATGTTTATGTATTTGTTATATTTTCATATTGTACAGTTACTTTTAAATATTAGGTTATTTATTTATTTTAATGCATTTAAGTTTTGGGTTCTGATTTACTAAATTATCTGTTCACTGTAGCAAGCCTTTTTTTTTTTTTTTTTAAACTATTGTATAAAAGTGAAAAGGTTTATTATAGAAGTGTATCTGTGCTATATCTCAATAAAGACCTCCGACATCACCTGAAAGCACAATTACCAGTTATTTTAGTCTCTCTTGTTTGTTATTTTGTATTAGTCTCCCTGTTTCACCTGTAGATTGACAGAATGTTAAAAAAAAAAACTTTAGACCAGTGGTCTCCAGCCTTTTTAAGTAGGAGATCACCTTTGACATTTAAAAACAACCCAAGATCTACTGTGCATCGCTGTCACCGCTGCCCCCTCCACTTTCCCCCGCCCAGCAGGTAAGTCTGTGGGTAGGCGAAGAGAGGGGGCAGATTGAGGGAGAAAAAATTGTGGGGAGTGCACCTCCCCAGCAGGTAAGTCCCACTTGGCCAGGGCCCCACTGAACTTACCCCTGCTCCTGCCTCTAAGGTATTGTCCCTCACCGCCTCAATCTAGCCCCCGCCCCTTCCCTCCCCCATGATCTGACCTGCTGGGCTGGGTGCGCCTGTGCATGCACACAGGCGCACAGCCCCCCACTCCAGCCTCAGATTGACTCCAAGGGGCTCTGAGATCTACCGGTGGATCGAGATCAACTGGTTGATAACCACAGCTTTAGACCCATGATTCTCAACTGGGGTGCTGCTAGATCTTTTGAGAGTTGCCATGAGGAGGAAGAAGAGACAAGTGCAGGATCAGGCTTATCCCTGCCTGGCTGTAACTTTGTCACTACTGCTTGGCCCCTCTACAAGGAGGTAGGCACTGTAATAAATTCATTTTTTTTTTTTTTTTAAATGGGAAGTTCATAGATTGTAAGGGGCTGGAAGGGACCTTGCAAGATCATTGGATCCAGCCCCACTGCACTAGGCAGGAAAAACAGCTAGAGTCAGGTGACCCCACCAAGATGCCCATCCAGTCTCCTCTCAAAGATTTCCAGGGTAGGTGACTGCACCACCTTTGGAGGGAATTTATTCCACAGTCTGGACACCCTGACTGAAGAAGTTTTTCTTAGTGTTAAGCCTGAAACGGTCTTCCAGGAGTTTGTGGCCATTACTCCTGGTTTTCCCCATGGGTGCCCTGGTGAAGAGTTGACTGAGCCCCTGATGTATTGCCCTGATTTAGTGGTAAGCTGCTACCAACTCCCCTCAGTCTTCTTTTTTAGGCTGAAGTGGCCCAAGTCGCTCAGCTTTTCCTCATACGGCTTTCCTTGCAAGTCTCTGATCATACAGGTGGCTCTTCTCTGGATCCTCTCAAGCTTTTCCACGTCCTTGTTGAAGTGGCACCCAGAACTGGATGCACTACTCCAGCTGGGGTCTCACCAATCCTGAATAAAGGAGAAGAATCACTTCCTTGGGTTTGCTTGAAATGTATCAGCTGATACATGCCAGAGTACTGTTTGCCCTGCTTGCGGGTGCTTCCACTCTAAAAGGGTTGAGAACCACAGCTTTACACCTTCTGTGTAATCTTAAGTAGTTGACATAACAGAATTACTCTATTTATACTAACTTGCTGATTGAGGAGCCTGTTCTTTTTCTATTTATGTGCCTGTGCAATCCCTTGATTCCTTTTTGAAGTGAAGGCTGAGGATATGAACAGGCAGTCAGTTTCTATGTAAAGAATTTCTGGGAAATTGTGTGCAAGGAAAATGTGGCAAGAGAGGCTTTTTGGAGCACCACAGAACACTTGCTGCCACTACCATGCAGCCACAGGCCCAGTGCATGCTGGTTTCAGTATGCTTTCCAGGGACACAGAGGGGTTTTTTTTTTTATTTATTTATTTTCTCTCTTTGTCACCCATACAGCTGGTGACTTGTGATTCTTAGTCACAAAATAATATCCAACCAGTATGTTATAATAAATACTCCAGCCTGGGACATTTCTATTATTTTTTTTAAAGCAAATTATTTCAACACCATTTCCAACAAGTTCAAAGACCCAGGCAGGCCTCGGGTTCCTGGATAACGACCCATACTTTCGTACAGGGGACTTGCTTGGGTGGGAGGGGCTACACCTCTCTCCTAAAGGCAAGCATGTCTTCTCTTCCAGGTTGGCTGATCTTGTGCAGCATGCTTTAAACTAGCTTTGCTGGGGGATGGAGCCACAGGAGAACTTGAGGACACCTCCCAAACAAGACAGGTGACGTGCACAAGGAGTACCCAGGTAAGCAACAGGGGTCCAGATAGTCCTGGGAATTGGGGGGTGGCACACGTACCAATTCAAGGCCTTAAATGCCTCTACACCAATGCTCATAGTATGGGGAATAAGCAGGAGGAACTCGCCCTCCGGTTAGCTAGTTCAAACTCGGACATAGTAGGGCTCACAGAAATCTGGTGGAATTCATCCCACAACTGAGCAGTTAACATTAGGAGCTATAGACTATACAGGCGGGACAGAACAGGGAGGAAAGGCAGGGGTGTGGCACTCTACGTCAAAGAGCAATACACATGCTCAACCAGCAGGATGGGGTCTGAGGAGGGGCAGGCTGAAGTGCTCTGGGTGAGGATACAGGGGGGTCATGGGAAAGGGACTTAATAGTGGGGGTCTACTACAGACCTCCCAACCAAGGAGAAGAGCTGGACCATGAATTCTCAGGTCTGATTGCGGAGGCACTTAAGGCAAGGAATGTAGTTGTCATGGGTGATCTAAATCACCCGGACATCTGCTGGGAGTCAGCCAGGTCTGACTGCTCACGAAGGTTCCTTGCTGAAATACAGGACCTCCACTTAACCCAGAAGGTGCACAGTCCCACTGGGGGGAATGCCCTGCTGGACCTGGTCCTAACCACAGGCGACGACCTGGTGAGGGGACTCCAGGTCCTTGACCACCTGGGTAATAGCGATCATCGCGTGCTGGAATTCAACATCCAGCGCAGGGTGTCAAGGGCCTGCAGCAAGGCAGTAGCCCTTGACTTCAAGAGGGCCAACTTCAATGAGTTGAGATTAGTGGGAGAGGCACTGGGGTCCTGGAGAGTAGGGGAACTGGGTGCCCAATATGAGTGGTTGCTCCTTAAGGAGACGATACTCAGAGCCCAAGGAGTGATAATCCCAATGAGAAGCAAAGGGGGCAAGAGTGCCCAAAAGCCCCCCTGGCTCACCAAGGGCATTCATGAATGCCTGATTGCCAAAAAGGAGGCGTACACCCAGTGGAAGGGAGGGACTATCACCAAAGAGGAGTATACCTCCACTGCTCGGGTCTGTAGGGGGGCTGTTAGGAAAACTAAGGCAGATACGGAACTAGGGCTAGGATCAAGGATAACAAAAAGTCCTTTTTTAAATACATAGGGAGTATGAAGAAGGCACCAGGTAATGTGGGGCCCCTGCAGGATATGGTTGGCAATCTGGTGGTTGCACCAGAGGAGAAAGCAGACCTCTTTAACAATTTCTTTGCCTCTGTTTTCTTGTGCAGGGACCAGGACTCCCCTAACGAGATTCAGGATGGACTCAGGAGAAACTCCGCCAGGCCTAGGGTCAGGGAGGACCAAGTTAGGGAACTTCTGGAGGGGCTGGATGTGTTCAGATCAGCGGGTTCAGATGCTCTCCACCCCAGGGTGTTGAGGGAATTGGCACGGGTTATCGCGGGGCCCCTGGCATGGCTTTACGAGCACTCGTGGTGCTCTGGCCAGGTGCCGGACGACTGGAAGAAGGCCAATGTGGTCCCCATCTTTAAAAAAGGGAAGAGGGAGGACCTGGGCAACTATAGGCCCATTAGTCTTACTTCAATCCTAGGGAAGCTCTTTGAGATGATTATCAAGGAGCACATCTGTGATGGGCCAGCAGCAGGGATGATGCTCAAAGGCAACCAGCATGGTTTCATTAGGGGCAGGTCCTGTCAGACCAACCTGATTGCCTTCTACGATCAGGTCACAAAAGCATTGGACGCAGGTGTCGCAGTGGATGTAGTCTTTTTGGACTTCAGGAAGGCCTTTGACACTGTCTCCCACCCCATTCTCATTTAAAAAGCTAGGCGACTGTGGCATTGATGCCTACACAGTCAGATGGATTGCAAATTGGCTGAGGGGTTGTACTCAGAGGGTGGTGGTGGATGGGTCATATTCGACCTGGAGGGATGTGGGCAGTGGAGTCTCCCAGGGCTTGGTCCTTGGACCCGCACTGTTCAATTTCTTTATTAGCAACTTGGACGACAGGGTGAAAAGCACCCTGTTTAAATTTGCAGACACCAAGAGTTGGGGTGAGGTGGGCACGCTAGAAGGGAAGGACAGATTACAGCGGGACCTGGACAGGTTACAGGGGTGGGCAAATGAAAATAGGATGGGATTCAACACTGACAAGTGCAGGGTGCTGCACTTAGGCAGTAGGAACCAGCAGCATACCTATAGGCTGGGGAACTCCCTTCTCAAAAGCACAGTGGCAGAAAGATCTTGGAGTCATTATCAACTCCAAGATTAACATGGGCTGACAATGCGAGGACACGGTCAGTAGGGTTAACCGTACCTTGTCAAGCATCCACAGATGCATCACAAGCAGGGCCAAGGAGGTGATCTTCCCCCTCTATGCGACACTGGTCAGACCGCAGCTGGAGTACTGCGTCCTGTTCTGGGCACCGCACTTCAGGAGGGATGTGGACAGCATTGAGAAGGTCCAAAGGAGGTCCACTCGCATGATCCAGGGACAGCAGAGCAGACCCTATGAGGAGAGGCTACAGGACCTTAGCCTGTTCAGCCTTCGCAAGAGAAGGCTGAGTGGGGACCTGGTGGCCGTCTATAAACTTACTAGTGGGGACCAGCGGGGATTGGGAGAGACCTTGTTCCACCGAGTGCCTCCTGGAGTAACGAGGAATAACGGCCATAAGTTGTTAGAGAGTAAGTTTAGACTAGACATTAGAAGGCACTACTTCACATTCAGGGTGGGTAGGATCTGGAACCAACTTCCAAGGGAAGTGGTGCTGGCTCCTACCTTGGGGGTCTTTTAAGAGGAGGCTTGACGTTTACCTAGCTGGGGTCATTTGAGCCCAGTTTTCTCTCCTGCCCAGGGCAGGGGTCAGACTAGAAGATCTACAAGGTTCCTTCCGACCCTACATCTATGAATCTTTGAAAAGCTTAACCTTTTATTGAATTAATTTCAATATGCTATTCACTGATTCTTTTAGCTTTTTAAATCCTGATGTTGACACTTGAGAGATTACAGTCCTAACCTATATGCACTTTGCAGACCACTCAACTGCTTTATCAAATCTGGTCAAGATATCACGTCCTAAGCAGTTAGGACTCTCTCCCCTGTCAAACAGTAGTCCTTCAGCCCAAACCATTTATTACTACTTTGGGATATGTTTTTTGCGTGAATACTTTATTCTAGATCCTACCCAAATTTCTCTTGCAAAATGTAATTTATACAAAAGTATAATGTAATATTGTACTTTAATGTTGAAAAGTGAAATTATATAAAACTTTAATGGGATTCCAATAATCAAGGGTTACTTACATGTGCCCCAACACCTTGTGCTGGTAAGAATTTTTCCTGCTAGTGAATAGTGTTTTTGATTGATTTGTAAACCCAAAAAATATTTTACAACAATGATAAAGATGCATCAGTAACTTGAAGTAGCTTATTTCCTGTCATCTGTTTTACCTCAAGAAATATATTCAGATATCAGAACCTGTGGCTAATATTTAGCAAACGTTCTTGTAGTTAGATAGTTTAGATCTTTTTGTACTCTCCAAGCAGCTCAGCCTGTCAACAATGCACTATGACCTCCCCTTTTTAGGCACATCCAGATAAGCACGGACGTTTGGTTCCCTTGGAACAAGTAGCAGTGGTGCACCTTGCCCTGGGGGTAGTAGGGGGGCCTGGGGCTAGCACTGTGTTGGCCCTAGTAGCCTTACCTGGAGTCCTGAGGTCTCCCCAGGGCTGCAGCTGCAGCAATCCTGCTAGGCGGAGGCTGGCCAGCTCCGCTTTTCAGCAGCATGCACTGCCTGAGCATGTACTGCTCCATTTTTGGGGGGTTTTGTCCCTCACAGGTTGTTGTTTTTTGACCCCTTGCATACTACAGTAGGAGGGGGATGCCTGCATTGTATGCAGACCAGGAGGCCTGTGGCACACCCTAGTGCAGCCTGTGGGTGTGTGACCCTTGCTGGTGCCTGCTGCAGGATATTTGGTCCCTGAATACTTAGAAGTTAGAAAGTCCTGCTCTATAGCTTATCATTCTGTCTACTAAATTAATCAATAAGACTTAAACCTCCAAAGCTGTCAATTGGCATCTTTAATTATTACCAATAAAATTTGCACATAACTTGAATGTTATACTTCCTATAGTTTCAAACAGGTAACAAGCAGTGATTTACAACTTAACAAATAATAGCATGTTTGGTCAATTACTTTACAGGACATGGATGTAGGGATGCTATTCCTCCATTATTTTAACTATCACTGTTTCAACATGGACAATAATTTCCACATTGATGGAAATGATCCTTTCCCTAAATATATCAAGTCACTCATTCTAGCACTTCAGAGATAAGTCATACTGACAAAAGTTAGATGCAAGAAATCTTAAAGGCTAAGTACAGACATTCAAAAAGCCCAAGCCTGAACTGATTTAATCTTTGCAGGTCAGTCTAACCTGTGTAGATTGAACTGAGAAGCAAGGGAATAGACATTCACTTTTGATTTTGGAAATACAAACACGTGCCTGCAGTGGCTCAGGCTAGAAGCCAGGGGGCTAAAGCAAGCCCTCCCTTCCCTTAGGCAGTGGCCGAAAAGCTGGAGGGTGGGGGATGGGTGGGACCAGGGTGGCAAGGCCCCCACAGGCTGCTGAGTATGGCTGGGGAGGAGTTAAAGATGATAAACCTGGACAGTATTGCCAACCCTCATGATTTTTAGTGGTGTTCTTAAAGTCTACACTTTGGGAATGTGAAAAACTTAGAGGTAGGTCTGTGGGGGAAGGGGAGGGGACTGGGGCTGGTATAGGCCCTGCACTGCCGGAACAAGGCGAGGCATGGGACAGAGCAGTAAGCGGCTTGTCCAGGGGGCATGGGGAGGAGATGGTGGCTCCTGCTGCTGCACATGCCCTGGGAGGCGGGGGGGTGCCTCCTGATCTGCATGTCAGTGCCACAGCTGTAAATTATGGCATCCTCTCCTGTCTGTCTTGCCTGCGCTCCTACCTTTTACACCAAGCACAAGATTTAATTTTTACTGAACAAGTTAATAACTTCCCATTTGTAGACAACACTTTGAAGTGGGTTAAATGCCTTTTGTACCGCTTTAAGGGCATTGCTGTTTGCACATTCGTTGGCATATTCCATGTTAATTCCAGCCGCTGTAGCACTTCTGGTGGCATAATGTGCCTTAAATGACTTTGGGATGCAGCAAATGACTTTGGGGCACTGCCAAGTAAAACACCTCTGAGGAGTTTTAGTTTCTAAACCCTACAGCCGTGGAGGGAAGCACTGGGCCCCATGCAGCTCAAGGGCTCTGCAGGCAGCCCAGCAGCAGCCTAGGAAGGCAGGCTCCACAGAAGGGGAAAAAAAAGCCTGATCTTTTATTTATTTATTTTTTTCCTCCCCACTGGAGCCTGCCTGCCTGAGCTGCATGGGGCCCCAGTGCTTCCCTCCACAGCTGCAGTGCCCCCTGGGACAGTCCAGGCTGGGTGTTTGCAGGAGGGTGCTGCCTGGGGGGGCGCTGACAATGCTGCGGTTGGAAGAACCAGTTTCCTGCCAGCAGCTCGCTCTCCCCTCCCCGCTGCTGGAAAGGCAGGTAAGGATCAGTCTCTGACACAGGTGTACATGACATGGGGGTTTACTTTGCCCTAAATTGAAGCAGTGTTTTTAAAAAAACACTGCTTCAGTGTAGGGAGAATTAAACCCCCGTGCCACATATAAACTGCCCTTTATGAGCAAAGAAGATTGCCTTCACTGACATGATCATGAAGGATCTGTAACCTTTTCACTAATGTGCACATAATATTAAATAACTGGCTGGCTCTATAATGGTGAAGCATTGGCTTTCCTATAAAGCAATGGTGCTCAACCTTATGGCCCCATGGGCCAGCTAGGTGGTGTGTGGGGTCAATCCATGGTCCAGATCAGTCCCTGCATAGCCTTGACCTGCCCCTGTATGCCCAAATTGGCATAATATATACACCAATAATGCTGCCTATACATATGTGCCTACAATGCTGTCACTACTCCTCCACTGCCAAATTTTTGGGCCCATGAGGAGTCCTGTGGGTCAGATGACATTGCTCCAGAGGCCATATTTGGCCCCCAGGCTGAGAATTGTAGGTCACACCTTGAGGCACAACACTAAATGCAAAGCAGTTGTCTGCTCTGACTGGCAAGCAGTGTCTTCTTGGAAGGGTCCTTGAACCCTACGAACTGTCACTACCAGATGAAGTTGTTTTAAAATAAAGGGATGGGGATCCAAAGGCTCACATCCTTTTGCTCTTAAAGCAAGTGCTCTTCCAGCTACCTGTGTGTGTGGCCTTTAGACACTTTACATCAAAATGATTGAGGTTACTGTGCCATGTTGAGGGAAAAGTGTCTTGCCCTCAAAAGAGAGAGCACAGAGGAAGGGAAAGGAGAAGAATCCCAGCCTACTCTCTCATACAGAAAGCCCCACATTTGCGGCCTGATCTGTAGTTCAAAAATTGCACTCCTTGGGTGTTTTTCATACGCTCCAGGGCTGGGATGCTTTAATTAAAGCAGCTCTGACCATCCCATGCTTCAAAATGGCAGGGGGGGGTGCTTTAACTAAAGCTCATTGAAGGAGCTGTAGCTAAAGCACTTCCCCCCCCCC
>NW_005842157.1:1940015-1949847 GCF_000455745.1 Alligator sinensis | reverse complement strand
CCCCTCCCCCCCCCCCCCCTTTTCCCATTTTGGAGCACAAGGATGCTGATACACAAGACTGTTGGAGGTGTACTAATTAGCATGCTCCAGCAGACTGATTAATTGAGTCTGCCTCCACCACAGGCAGCCCTTGAATTTAAGAAGCGTTTTCAGGAACCAATTGTGTCATAAGTTGAAACATTGTAACTTGGAACCGATTTTTCCCATAGGATTGGTTTCTGAACCAAGGCCTGAGACCCAATTTTCACGAAAAATAACCCAGAATGTTGTACTCAATCAATTATGGATGAGTAGTATAGCTACATTACTGTACATATATTTAAAATAGCAATAATTGATTTGGAAGGACTTTTTTGAGATGACTTTCCTAGACTTTGTGAAGGGCTCTTCGCTGCAGCTTTTTCTGAAGTCTTATCTGCTTTCTTAAAGTGTCCAAGGAAGTTTGGACAGATGTTCTCCAGGGAGACGGGTGACCCAGCGAACTCATTCACTGGCATGGCGCTGCATCAGATCAAGCGTTGTAAAGTCGAAACTGACATCAGGAAGTCAAAACGGGGTGTCAATTTATAAGGTCCTCAACTCATGATGTTTTAAGTCGAGGGCTGTCTGTACTGTACTTACAGCGCAGGGGATCAGTCTCCCCCATACACCTCAAGCCGCATCCCTGAGCAGTAACAGCACCAACCCCCGTGGGAGTACTGCCGCGAGGGGGACACTTGCGGGGCAGCCCTGTCCTGCTCCCGCCTCCGAGTCCAGAGAGGCAGCTGGGAGCGGGGAACCCCTCACGTGCCTCAGCTAAGAGCTCAAGGCAGCGCCCAGCAGGCGCCGCCCGCGCGAGTCCTGGCCACAGTCCGGCTGCAGAGGGGGCCCCGGAGACTTGTGGGAAGGGCGGGGCGAGAGCCCAGCACTACTCTTCCGCCCCGCCCCATTGGCTGCCCGTCGTCACGTGCTTGGGGAGCCGACTTGCTGCGCTGAGGCGGCTGTGCCAGTTTCCTCAGTCGTAGCCGCGGGGCGGTAGGTGCGTGGGGCGCCCGCAGCTTCGTGTCATGGGGCTGCGCGGCCTGTCCCCGTCCCCGTTCTCTCCCGCAGGCTTCCGCGGAGCCGGGCGGCAGTCGGGGAGGTCGGCGCCCCTCGGGCCCGCGCCGGCGGGGGGTGGTGGGGAGCTGGTTGTGGGGGCCGCTCTCGGTCAGCGTCGTTATGGCACCGCCTGTCGCCAGAGGGGGCGGTGTCAGCTGCCGCCTCGGGGTCTCCTCGCTTGGCCTGAGGGCCGTGCTCTGCGCCCCTGGGGTCCGGGGCGGGCCCTATTCAGCCACGCCACGGGAATCACCCCCTGGAGCCCGCCCCAAAGCGGGCTGTGGTGGGCCTGGCCCCGCCCTGCTACCAGTAAAGATTCAGACGCCCTTTGCACTTTGGCTCCCTAGCTGTAATCTTGGGGTGGGGCTGGGAGTTTAAAGAACATACCTGAGTCCTTTGCCAGCTGTGTTTGTGGGTTGGTAAACAGGCAGCACAGGGAGGAAGCGATTGGTTGCTAAAGGAAATGATGTTTGACTCTGTTATGGTCTGTTAAATGCTGCTGCTCAACAGGCCAGAACTCCCTGTTACAGGTATGGCAAATATCAGGGAAGAAACACGGATTCGCAGGGGCATGAGAAGTCACAGCTACTTAACCTAGAAATGCTTGGTAAAACTGGGAGGTGGTTGTGTTCCTCTTTTTTTCATATCAGCAATTCATTTGGAACTAGTAAGGCCATGTGTGCGAACAAAGACTGCCTGTGTGATCTGGATCCTGAGAAGCAGAACATCTGTGACAAAAGTTAGTTGTATTGGGTGCCTGCACATGTGCAGGGAGCCTGCCCTGATGCTTCGCATGGGAGCAGACTCAGTTAATTGGGACTACTGGAGCAAGGAAATCAACATGCTCCAACAGACTCTGGCATCACTTGTATCAGTGTCCCTGTGCTGAAAAATGGTGATGGGGAGCTTTAAAGCTCATTCAACCAGTTTTAGTTCAAAGTGCCCTGCCACCATTTTTCAGCGCAGGGGTGCTCCAGGGATGTTTTCAGCACACATGATGCTCCAGGGATGTTAATTAGCACAGCTCTCAGAGCTTCACTAATTAAAGCTCCCCCCACACCTCCCAGAGCACATGTATAAATGCCCACATGGTGCCTACACATGAGTGCGGAGGCTGCTCCAATGCACTGGAATTTCAGTGCATTGGAGCACTCGATTAACTGAGTCTGCTGAAGCCTGGCAATTGCTACACTCCAGCAGCCTCCTGTGTTTCCTGTATCAGTGTCCCCATGCTTAAAAATGGTGGCAGTGGCCCTTGAACTAAAGCTCATTGGACAATGATAGATCATTTTTAAGTGTGGGGATGCTGATACAGGCAGCTCTTAGGAAATCAAAATCTAGTAATTTATGACTTGATCCATGTATTTGCTTTAATCCTGATGTCAAATTAAGTGTTGCTTGGATTAAGTAAGATTTAGTGATGCTTTTGAACTGCTGCTTGTATCTGGCAACTTTGGACTTTACACGCACAAATCTCTGTGTTCTTGGCCACTAATTCTAACCAAATGGAATAATGGGATAAACTGATACCATTGAAAAGAGATATGAATGATTTATTTTCTTTAAGTGAAAATAACAGATATTTAGACAAACGGGGAGATTAATTTGCTGTGGGAATAAGTTATATACTTGATGCTAAACCAACATTTTTATTTACTTATTTATGTAATTACGCTTGTGGATATTTGTTTTAGTGATACAAGATGCACCTTCCTTTGGTACTGTGCACAGCTCTGCTGATAGGAAGTGGCAGTGCTCAGGATGACGATTGGATTGACCCCACAGATATGCTCAATTATGATGCAGCTTCAGTGAGCATGCGAAGACCTAACAAGGCAAGTGCAAAAAAGGCAAAAATTGTGTGTGCGTGTAAAACAATAAACTTGTTGAAAGAATAAAGCTAGGAAATGAAAAGTTAGAGTTTTCTCTAGAATCGTAACTTTTCCTCTTTGTATGAAATTTCATCTTCATACAGTCTTCAATTACATGTTCATATTCTATTTTTACCCTGGACCCCCACCTCATTCTAAGCCCAAAATGGACCTTTCCTGTGGTTGAATCAGGGCTGTATGGTATAAAAACCTATTTTGCGCTGGATCTTTCCTTTTATTATTTTGCAGAAGGTGGAAGTCATAGAGTGAATGTGAGGCATGGTCTCATGGTTAAGGAAGTTGAATTGTATCCTGGAGAGCTGTGTTCTAAGCCTGTCTCTCCCAGAGCATCCCTAGGTGATATAGACCTGCGGTGGCCAACCTGTGGCATTTGTGCCCTAAAGTGACATGGGCAGCCTCTGTGTGTATGATTTGGGGAGGAGACAGCACAGTGTCACATACAGCGTGGAGCAGAAAGCAATGCATCGGATCTAGCAGGGAGTACAGGGGAATGAGCAGAAAGCAGAGTAGTGTATTGGGCTGGGAAAAGGCATCAGAGTAGCACTCAGGGAGAGTGCAGAACTAATGTATGATGCACCTTCCAAAAAGGTTGGCCCCCTCTGATGCAGGAAGTCAACCATTTTTTCCATTGTTTATAGGTTCTTCGCAAGGACCATGAGCTCTAATTTTTTTCAGAAGCACTGAGCCCTTGCTGTAACTGAAATTAGTGGGAGTTTTAAATATTTGAAGTTCCATGTAATGCATATAATTTCTGTGTTGGCAGAAACTTCCTATTACGATGCTTATAAAGATGAAAATATGCTTGTAATAAATTAATATTTGTATTTAATTAACAAGGCTGTTGGTTCTGAATATGCATCTTGAAGGACATTTTATAAGAAGCATTGGCATCTATGTCAAACACTGCAAAATCTCAGCCCACATATACTTTAAAGTCAGTGGGCATTGACTATACACTTCAGAGGGTATTGGAATGTATCGCAGAGGATTCACCAGGGAACCCTGCCCTTTGGTATATCTATTCTGCTCTGATGTGAGATCTTAGGTTATATGCTAAGAGCACTTGGAAAGGCTGGATGGGTACAAGTCAGCTGGCCCGGATGACCTCCATCCACGGGTGCTGAAGGAACTGGCCAGTGTCGTAGCTGAGCCACCAGCATGGCTGTTTGAGCCAGGTCCTTGAGAACTGGAAAAGGGCCAACGTGGTGCCCATTTTTAAGAAGGGGAGAAGGGATGAGCCAGGTAACTTTAGGCCAGTCAGTCTTACCTCTATCCCTGGGAAAATACTGGAAAATATCATCAAAGAGCCCATTTGTGAAGGCCCAGCAGGGGAAATGATGCTGAAAGGAAACCACCACGGGTTCATCACAGGTAGATCCTGCCTGACAAACCTTATAGCCTTTTATGACCAGGTCACACACTGCCTTGACACAGGACCTGAGGCTGATGTCATCTGCTGGATTTTAGGAAGGCCTTCAACAGTTTTGTATCCTATTCTTATAGGGAAGCTAACGGGCTGTGGAGTGGACACCTATACAGTCAGGTGGGTGGCTAACTGGCTTAGGGACCACACCCAGAGAGTGGTGGTGGACGGGTTGTCCTCGGCCTGGAAGGAGGTGGGCAGTGGGGTCCCGCAGGGTTTAGTCCTTGGACCGATGTTATTTAATATCTTCATCAGTGATTTGGATGAGAGTGTGGAGAGCACCCTCTCCAAGTTTGCAGATGATACCAAGTTATGGGGCAAAGTTAATACACCGGAGGGCAGGGAGCAGATACAGGCCGACCTGGACAGGATGGATCAATGGGCGGAACAAAATAGGTTGCAATTCAACAAAGATAAATATAAGGTACTCCACCTAGGAAGGAGGAATCCCCAGCACACCTACAGGTTGGGGGATGACCTCCTCAGCAGCTCAGAGGCTGAGAGAGATCTTGAAGTCATAGTTGACTCCAAGATGAGCATGATCCGGCAGTCTGAGGCCATCAGCAAATTCAGTTGTACTTTGTCGTGTATTAGCAGATGCATGACCAACAGATCAAGGGAGGTGATGCTCCACCTCTATGCGGCATTGGTCAGGCCACAGTTGGAGTACTGTGTCGAGTTTTGGGCACTGCACTTCAAGAGGGACATGGAGAATCTGGAGAGGGTTCAGAGGAGGGTCACTCGCATGATTAATGGCCTCCGTGAAAGACCTTAGGAGGGGAGGTTGAGAGATCTGGATCTCTTCAGCCTTTACAAAAGAAGGCTGAGGGGTAACCTTGTAGCCGCCTATAAGTTTATCAGGAGAGGACAGCAGGGAATTGGTGATGTGCTGTTTACCAGAGCGCCTCAGGGAGTAACTAGGAATAATGGATGCAAACTAGTGGAGAGTAGATTTAGGTTTGACATTCGGAAGAAATTTTTTACAGTAAGGGAGGCCAGAGTCTGGAGTGGTCTTCCAAGAGAGGTGATACTATCACTTAACTTGGAGGTCTTCAAGAGGAGGCTTGACAGTCACCTGGCTGGGGTTGTCTAACCTCAGACCTCTTTCCTGCCAGGGGCAGGGGGTCAGACACGATGATCCACTGGGTCCCTTCCGACTGTATAATCTATGAATGCTTCTGCAAAGCCTGCAGCATGAAACTTCATTCCGAATAGTATTCGTATGAGACTACTGATTCTTGTAGATTTGTACCTGCTTGTTCCATGGCTGCATTTGGCTCGGACCCCTTCTACCTGCTTGGGGAAAGGTGCAGTGGGATCTAACGCATGATCCACAGTCTCAGCTCCTGTCATGCACGTGGCGGATTGCCATTGTGCCCTATCATCAGTGCAGGAGGAGCCTGCTCCTGCAGCTGAGAAGGCTTGCAGCAGGGGCTGCAGGCGTTGCAGTGGGGGCAGTGCCAGGAATGCTGGCTCCACTGTAAATGTTGTCAGCTGTGGAGCTTGCAGCAGGGACTGTTGGAGAATGCTGCCACCGCTGCAAGCCTTGTGAGGTGTGGGGCTTGAAGTGGCAGCATTTTTCCACACATTTCCCCCATGCGAGCGCTGCAACCTATGTGGGCTGTGGGGCTTGCAGCAGGAGCAGTGCAGGGAAATGCTGCAGCTGCTGAAAACCTGGCACCTCACTTGGCTTGCAGCAGGGGCAGTGTTTTCCCTGCTGTGAACCCTGCAGCTGTTTTGGCTATGGGACCTGCAGCGTGGGGGAACGCTGCTGCTTCTGTGAGCCCTGCACCCCAGGACACTTGGAGTAACGTTCTTTCCACTGAGCCCCACAGGTGAAGCCCCAGCCCCAGCTACAAGCCTTGTCAGCTGCAGGGCTGGCAGCAGATGATTCACCCTTGTGTCTGGGAGCCCCTCAAGTGATGGGGCTCCCAGCCACAGAGGAGCACTTGGCCAGATGTTAAATTAATGGCATGATTAGAACAAGCTACAAAGTTATGACACATCTTTTGTGGAATAACATAGCTTATTGGTTGTTTTATCACACCGTTAATTGCTTGAATATGTAGCTGGGTCACGGCTTACGGCGCAATTACCTAGTTCAGTGGTTCCCAACCTTTTTTGCTGCAGCCCACTGCTGGGAGCGGTGTACAGCAGTGTTGGGGCTGGGAGAGCTCCCGGCGCACGGTGCAACTCGTCCTTTGTGGGCAGCGCCACCAGCATTGCCCCTGCGACCCTCATTTGGGAACTGCTGACGTAGTTGATCATGCTTTGAGTTTGTTGTGTAGTAGGGCTTCAGTGCATGTTAGTTGTTTGGCAGGGGGTTTGAGGAACCTTTTTAGTGCATATACCTGTTTGCGTATAAAAACAAAGGAGATGGTGCAAAAAGAGCTCCAATGAAGGAATCTATACAATTAATAAGTGATACTTAAGGAACGGATGTGAGAGACTATAGAGACAGCATGAAACAGGTTTGAGGTGGAGAGAGAGGAAGCAAAGGGAGCAGTAGAGAGAGCATAGGAAGGAACACTGAAAGACTGAATCGAATGAACGTTATAATAAGAACATTGTTCAGTTGCTTTAGCTCTTTTAGCATTTCTGTGTTTCACATCCCATTGCCTATCCAATACATTGGTGAATGAAAGGGCAGCATTATTTTACATTAACTAAAACTTCTCTGTAACTAGATTATAAAGGAACGCATAATTCTTTTTAACAACAGGTAAATGATGATGAGTCTGAGACCGAGAAGACAGTGAATGCTGATGAGAGCACTGCAAGCCAAGAGGACTCGCAGGGTTGTCAGAGAACAGTGGAATCCCTAATGCAGCAGGTTTGTTTTGAGTTTCAAAGTGTTTTTTTTTTTTTATCTTTTTGCATTTTTGGATGCTTCCTCCAAAAATTTCCTGTGGTATCCCATGATCACCTCTTAGCAAAACTGGCTAACTGTGGCCTCGGCCTTACCACAATCCACTGGCTGGGAAATTGGCTCCGTGGTAGGACCCAGAGGTGGTGGTTCACAGAAGTCAATCGTTGTGGTGCCCTGTGACCAGTGGGGTCCCTCAAGGCTCTGTCCTTGGGTATACGCTATTCAACATCTTCATTAATTATGTGGACATGGGTATCAGAAGCGGACTGGCCAAGTTTGCTGACGACACCAAACTCTGGGGTAAAACGCCCACACCTGAGGACAGGAGGGTGATCTAGGCTGACCTTGACAGGCTCAAGAAATGGGCAGATGAGAACCTGATGGTGTTTAACACTGAAAAATGCAAGGTTCTCCACCTTGGGAAGAAAAACCTGCAGCATCCTTATAGGCTTGGCAGTGCTATGCTCGCTAGCACTATGGGTGAAAGGGACTTGGGGGTCATGATTGACCACAAGATGAACATGAGCCTTTAATGTGATGCTACAGCTAGTAAAGCGAGCAAAACGCTGGCTTGCATCCATAGATGCTTCTCAAGCAAATCCCAGGACATCGTTTTCCTGTTGTACTCAGCCTTGGTGAGGCCGTAGCTGGAGTAGTGTTCAGTTTTGGGCTCCACAATTCAAAAAGGATGTGGAGAAGCTTGAGAGAGTGCAGAGGAGAGCCACACACATGATCAAGGGTCAGGAAAACAGACTTTATGATGAGAGGCTTAGAGCCATGGGACTCTTCAGCCTGGAAAAGCGCAGGCTCAGGGGTGATCTGGTGGCCGCCTGTAAGTTTATCAGGGGTGTTCACCAGGACCTGGGGGAACGTCTGTTCATCAGAGCGCCCCAAGGGATGACAAGGTCGAACGGTCACCAACTCCTCCATGACCGCTTCAGGCTGGACATAAGGAAGAACTTTACTGTCTGAGCCCCCAAGGTTTGGAATAGACTGCTGCCAGAGGTGGTTCAAGCACCTACTTTGAATACCTTCAAGAGACATTTGGATATTTATCTTGCTGGGATCCTATGATCCCTGCTGACTTCCTGTCCCTGGGGTAGGGGGCTGGACTCGATCTTCTGAGGTCTCTTCCAGCCCTAAAGTCTATGAAATCCATGAAATCTATGAAATCCTCCATAATATCAGCAAAGATGGGTCAGACCAGGTAGATTAGTAGGTTATTAGTTAGTTTTGAGGCTTAGATAATGAAATAAAGCATTTTTTGTGAAGAAGTACTTACTGTTTTGGTCTCTTAATTTGATTTATGATCTGTGGATTGCCATGTATTGTCAGGGGGTAACTTTCTGTCTCATTTTAAAAAGATGATGAGAAGAAATTTGTGTACAATATAAACAAAGTATGTTTATTTAAAGATTATTGCACATACAACAGAATGTGAAATGATTGCATAAATATTTAAACTTTAATGGAAGAACAGATTTTTGACGAATTAAATGTTTCCTTTCAGTATTAGCAATCAAAACCTGTTATTATGCAAGTACTTGAGAATCAGGTAGTTAAACTCACTTGTCTCTATTCCGTCATCCAAATTACGGTTAGTACACGAAAATGTGTTTGGAGCAGGGCCACAACACGTAGCGTTGTAGAGATCCAAGTACCTTATAATTGTTCTGTCAAAGGGCTTGTCTGGGTTGCAAGCTTTCTGCCAGTAGATAGCAGTTGCCTCTGACTGCCGCATGTGCCATTTGTGTTGGCATGGTGCACAGCAGATGCTGGGAGGCATTGGTAGTTAAAGGGGTGCTGGTAATCAGCATAAAGTGCAGGGGGTGCTAAAAGCAGCTTTGGTTGTTGGCAACAGAAGCTTTCTCTCTCTCACCAGTCTGGGGTTACACTGCTGGCAAAACAGCCTAAGTAATGTTGGAGACCTGTCTTGGTTTGTCTAGACTGTGGCTGTGATGCGCTACTGCTGAGCATATGTTATCCCCCTGCTGCTCTCCAAACATGGAAGTACAGCAGTCAGGCTGCTCTAGGTTTGTCCCCAGTGGCTCCATTCAAATATGCTGGAAGCTGACTTCATATACACTTCAAGGGGACCCCCTCAGCCTCTTTATAGGCATACATTCAGGTTTGAAGCATGCCTGCAGGTGCCACTGCATGGAGATATTTCAATAGCAGTGCCTTGCTGCTACAGTGAAGACATGCCCTCTGTCTCTGGAAGAGCCTAGAATTGGGAAGTTTAGGTCCCTCACCTCTACAGAGAGAGACCTCTATGTCTTTACAGTATAGTACCTCTTGGATAACCAGCTCACTGTCTGTCTCTATCTGTCTCTGTCTCTCTCTCTCTCTATTTTGTGCTCCCGCTTGCTGCCACTTGCCCCCTGTCTGCCACTGCTGCCCTTCTCCTGCTGCCGTGAACCCCCTGAGGCCCTGATCCCCGCTGCTGCAGCCAACGAGTGCGGGATTTTCTTTTTCTTTTTTTCAAGTGTCAGGCATCTGGGGCTGGGTGGAGGATGGGGCCAGGCAGGGCAGCCATGGGGGCTTCTCCCACGGCTCCCCCTGCCCGGGGAGAGG
>NW_005842157.1:1919831-1934727 GCF_000455745.1 Alligator sinensis | reverse complement strand
AACAGTTGAATCCCTAATGCAGCAGGTTTTTTTTGAGTTTCAAATTTTTTTTTTTTTTTTATCTTTTTGCATTTTTGGATGCTTCCTCCAAAAATTTCCTGTGGTATCCCATGATCACCTCTTAGCAAAACTGGCTAACTGTGGCCTCGGCCTTACCACAATCCACTGGCTGGGAAATTGGCTCCGTGGTAGGACCCAGAGGTGGTGGTTCACAGAAGTCAATCGTTGTGGTGCCCTGTGACCAGTGGGGTCCCTCAAGGCTCTGTCCTTGGGTATACGCTATTCAACATCTTCATTAATTATGTGGACATGGGTATCAGAAGCGGACTGGCCAAGTTTGCTGACGACACCAAACTCTGGGGTAAAACGCCCACACCTGAGGACAGGAGGGTGATCTAGGCTGACCTTGACAGGCTCAAGAAATGGGCAGATGAGAACCTGATGGTGTTTAACACTGAAAAATGCAAGGTTCTCCACCTTGGGAAGAAAAACCTGCAGCATCCTTATAGGCTTGGCAGTGCTATGCTCGCTAGCACTATGGGTGAAAGGGACTTGGGGGTCATGATTGACCACAAGATGAACATGAGCCTTTAATGTGATGCTACAGCTAGTAAAGCGAGCAAAACGCTGGCTTGCATCCATAGATGCTTCTCAAGCAAATCCCAGGACATCGTTTTCCTGTTGTACTCAGCCTTGGTGAGGCCGTAGCTGGAGTAGTGTTCAGTTTTGGGCTCCACAATTCAAAAAGGATGTGGAGAAGCTTGAGAGAGTGCAGAGGAGAGCCACACACATGATCAAGGGTCAGGAAAACAGACTTTATGATGAGAGGCTTAGAGCCATGGGACTCTTCAGCCTGGAAAAGCGCAGGCTCAGGGGTGATCTGGTGGCCGCCTGTAAGTTTATCAGGGGTGTTCACCAGGACCTGGGGGAACGTCTGTTCATCAGAGCGCCCCAAGGGATGACAAGGTCGAACGGTCACCAACTCCTCCATGACCGCTTCAGGCTGGACATAAGGAAGAACTTTACTGTCTGAGCCCCCAAGGTTTGGAATAGACTGCTGCCAGAGGTGGTTCAAGCACCTACTTTGAATACCTTCAAGAGACATTTGGATATTTATCTTGCTGGGATCCTATGATCCCTGCTGACTTCCTGTCCCTGGGGTAGGGGGCTGGACTCGATCTTCTGAGGTCTCTTCCAGCCCTAAAGTCTATGAAATCCATGAAATCTATGAAATCCTCCATAATATCAGCAAAGATGGGTCAGACCAGGTAGATTAGTAGGTTATTAGTTAGTTTTGAGGCTTAGATAATGAAATAAAGCATTTTTTGTGAAGAAGTACTTACTGTTTTGGTCTCTTAATTTGATTTATGATCTGTGGATTGCCATGTATTGTCAGGGGGTAACTTTCTGTCTCATTTTAAAAAGATGATGAGAAGAAATTTGTGTACAATATAAACAAAGTATGTTTATTTAAAGATTATTGCACATACAACAGAATGTGAAATGATTGCATAAATATTTAAACTTTAATGGAAGAACAGATTTTTGACGAATTAAATGTTTCCTTTCAGTATTAGCAATCAAAACCTGTTATTATGCAAGTACTTGAGAATCAGGTAGTTAAACTCACTTGTCTCTATTCCGTCATCCAAATTACGGTTAGTACACGAAAATGTGTTTGGAGCAGGGCCACAACACGTAGCGTTGTAGAGATCCAAGTACCTTATAATTGTTCTGTCAAAGGGCTTGTCTGGGTTGCAAGCTTTCTGCCAGTAGATAGCAGTTGCCTCTGACTGCCGCATGTGCCATTTGTGTTGGCATGGTGCACAGCAGATGCTGGGAGGCATTGGTAGTTAAAGGGGTGCTGGTAATCAGCATAAAGTGCAGGGGGTGCTAAAAGCAGCTTTGGTTGTTGGCAACAGAAGCTTTCTCTCTCTCACCAGTCTGGGGTTACACTGCTGGCAAAACAGCCTAAGTAATGTTGGAGACCTGTCTTGGTTTGTCTAGACTGTGGCTGTGATGCGCTACTGCTGAGCATATGTTATCCCCCTGCTGCTCTCCAAACATGGAAGTACAGCAGTCAGGCTGCTCTAGGTTTGTCCCCAGTGGCTCCATTCAAATATGCTGGAAGCTGACTTCATATACACTTCAAGGGGACCCCCTCAGCCTCTTTATAGGCATACATTCAGGTTTGAAGCATGCCTGCAGGTGCCACTGCATGGAGATATTTCAATAGCAGTGCCTTGCTGCTACAGTGAAGACATGCCCTCTGTCTCTGGAAGAGCCTAGAATTGGGAAGTTTAGGTCCCTCACCTCTACAGAGAGAGACCTCTATGTCTTTACAGTATAGTACCTCTTGGATAACCAGCTCACTGTCTGTCTCTATCTGTCTCTGTCTCTCTCTCTCTCTATTTTGTGCTCCCGCTTGCTGCCACTTGCCCCCTGTCTGCCACTGCTGCCCTTCTCCTGCTGCCGTGAACCCCCTGAGGCCCTGATCCCCGCTGCTGCAGCCAACGAGTGCGGGATTTTCTTTTTCTTTTTTTCAAGTGTCAGGCATCTGGGGCTGGGTGGAGGATGGGGCCAGGCAGGGCAGCCATGGGGGCTTCTCCCACGGCTCCCCCCGCCTGGGGGGAGGGGGGGGCACGCCGCACCCCTGCCTGGGGAGAGGCAGGCATAGCCAGAAGAGCTACGGGAGAATCTGCAGGTGCCCGGCTGTGCCTGCCTCTCCCCGGCTGGTCCGAATCTCTATGAATCTTTTTTGAATTGATTCAGAGGCTTTGGATTCGATTTGGACCTTTTAATGAGTCTCCCAATTCGATTTGGATTCAGAGATTAGGCCGCTGAGGTTTGAATGAATAGACTGTACCATCAGAGAGTCAGTGTTTGTACTTTGCAGTTAGCTTTGGCGCTATCATCTTTAGACTTTTGCAGATTTTTTAGAATGCTGATTTGTAGAATTTCTGCAGATTTTCCTTTCAATTTCCCTGTTTTTTAAAATCTTATTTGAAACCAGAATTAGTTTCTGGATTTTGCAACTATCAGGCTATTTAGAAATTTTCTTTTTTAAAGCAAAATCTAGACTCTGATAATGTGATTAGAATTATTTGTATTATTGTTATTACTGTTTAGCTACAGATTTATATCCTGCCCTATCTAGAAAGGCTCAGAGCAGCTTATAGTAAATGACAACCCTTAGATATGAAACAACCGTAGATTCATCTGACTTGTCACAGGTCCTGGAAGAGAGAGGGCTTTCAGGTGCCAAATCCAACTATACTTGTTGTATTAACATAGTTCAGAAAATGGGACTGCCACCCAGCAATCTAGTCCTAGAGTGTTTGAAACATGACTCTGCCCACAGAGGGACAAGAGTTAGGCTTTTGACTGTTTAAAACAGACATTTGGAAATTTCCCTAGTAGGTGCTGCTGTTTTCCCCAAAACAGCAAATTATAGGTAGGCTACATTAGTCAGATGAAAACAGGTGTTCATTTTGTTTGTTGTAGTAAATTGTACTTAGACAGTTTTGTTGTATTGCTGTGAATTTTTAGGATAATGTTAGGATCTGATTCTGACCCTTCAGATTGTGATATCAAGTACTGCATTGATCAGAAACAAAAGAGGGAAATGAAATGTTCCATACACATTACGTATTTCTAATTAAAAATACACACACATAATAGATCTATGAAAACAGAATTTGCAGCATTTTCTACAGACTTCTTTTCACAAAAATACAGATTTGGCAGTGGTGTACAGATAAATGAAATAGGTACAATGGAAAAATACTGTGTAAAGTCCTTGATATTTAGCTTTGAATCTAGATCTATTTGAATTTAATCTATTTAGCTTTGAATCTGTGGAATATATGAAAACAATTGTTCTTAAAGTCCTTGGTATGATTTTGTCTGATATAGTAGCTGTAACAGGCTAATATTGGGAAACTTGCCTTTATCAGTGTAGGGCACTAATATATTATGTTATTGATAATCTTATACTAAAATTTAATGTTATTGGTGGAAGACAGTAATCTATAATGTTTTGTTGTTGTAGATTGAGGACTATAAGAAGAAGGAGAAGATCAACTCATATGAAAGCAGCAGCATTCATATTTTTAGGCGTTACTTGAATAAAATTCTAAATGAAATTAGAAAACTTGGTTTTGTGAGTATTTGTTAATAAAATAGTATTTTGCATGTTGCTTTGTTTTTTTACTGTAATTGCCATTATTACCAATCAGAGGCACTTAAGTGTATTCCCCTTACAATAAATGAGACTGCAGTAAAAAGTCATTTTTTATAGATTATTGTAATACGGTTGATGTAAAGAAAATAAAACTATTCCTACGATATTGTAATTTCAGTTCCAGTGATGGAAAAGTAGGCAGGTTTTGCCACCTAGAGAAGATCTTGTCCCTCTGCCCCCACAATATAGGGAGAATTCATAAGATTATTACTGAAGTTCAGAATTCAATGTGTTTATGAAATGATGTGTAGGTAAAGTAGTGCACTACCCAGACTATGGGTATGCTAACTGGATCTCAAGAAACAAGTTCTTGTCAGTCTTTTTCATTTGACCATTTTTTAACATATATTTTTTGAGCTTGCATAAAACAGGATTACTTGGTTTAATTCTCACCTTTTTGGTTATTACTTTTTTCCCATTGGAGCAGAGAGTTTTTCCTTAAGTATAAGTTAAATAATGAGCACTACAGGACTAGAAATGGAATGTATTATAAAATTTTCCATGTTTCAATACTAAAGTTGCCACTGGTAAACAAGACAGTTTCTGTCTAAATCCTTCCTGCTACATTTTGGACCCCATTCTGTTTTAGAACAGATGACTTACTACTATCTGCTAGTAGGGAGATTTGCTGATATCCTAACAAAACGTAAAGAGCTTCTGCTCTTGTTTTTCATGTATTTTGGAAGAAAATTTCAAAGTATACGATTTACTTATCAACTTCCAGTTTTTTGGATGCAGAAAAATGAACAAAAAGGCTACAAAAACTATAGATCTCAAATATAGCCTTACTCTGGTTGCCTGACCCATACAGGAAGATCTTATGACCACCCAGAATTAGGACTCTGTTGAAAGTCCACATGGAAACCAGGTCCTACTTTCACAGATCTGATTGCATAATGGTGAAAGGGTCATTCAATACTTAATATCTAACACTTCATATTCTTATTTGTTTTTGTATAGATTTCCTATTGAAATATTTGATTAATCATGGTTTTGTATTGCTTTCTTTTTAGCCTAATGAAAATACTGGTAGCATGCATTATGATTCTGAGATCGTCCTTACAAAACAAACTCTTTCAGAGATCGAAAGGTTTCTCCATGAGGAGGACTTGCAACCTGCTGCTTTGGATGATGCCCTTAATGATATGCAAACTAATTTTAAGCATCATGATTATGAGGCTTGGAAATGGAGGTTTGAGGACGCATTTGGAGTTTGTCCATACGATATCTTTATGGTAAGAGACATTATTATTTGGTCTGTCTGATTTCTCTCTACCTTTCGAATCCCTATAGGAAGTAGCTTTTTGAACTCTCCGCATCTGCTGATCTTTTTTGTATTCTGTCTCTTATCCAACCAGATATTGTAGTCTTGCTAACTAGAATCCATTTTAACTTTATTAGGGCCCAGAATATACAAAGTCTATAAGGATTCAGAGTTCCCATGGACTGAGCAGTTTAGACTCTGCTCATGTACCCTTACGGGGGGCTTAGTCTGAATACTGTAATACTGAGAAGTGGGGAGGGCAGAAGGTAAGGGGGCCACCTGACCGCCCCTCCCCCACCGCTTTCTCTGTTGTAGCAGGAGGGAGGTAGGGAATGAATTTAAGATAGCCCTCCAATAATTAGATTCTATACCTGGAAAATTATAACAGATGTAAACATTTTTTTCATATATAGAATATGGGGGGCAGTATTAAATTTAGGGTTGACTTAAATTCAAGTAAATATGCTAATATATTTGCTTCTAGCAAGGCACAAATTGACAAATATCATTGTTAAATAACGTTTTTGGTAGCTCAGTAACTTAAAACATTTTAAGCAAAACTGATTTTTAATTTAATAATCACAAATTAAATAATTTGACTGAGATTCTGTTGCAACTATGTAAAGAGAGATGGTTAGTCATGTTAGTCTGATGTTAGAAAGCAGGGTAGATAGGTTCCTTTATAGACTAGCTAAATGAGATGCATAGAGCACAAAGGGTTCACAAAAGTTAATCCAGGTAATGGGATAAGAATCCATCATCCCTGTTTAAACCATATTTAACATAGTCCAGTTTGTGGATTATTTCCTGTTCTGCAGCTTCCTGTTCAAACTGGTATTTAACATTTTTCTGCCTGAGAACAGCAATCCTGAGATCAGCACTGGAGTGGCCAGGGAGGTTGATGTGTTCTGTTGTAGACTGTTGTATTTTTCTGCAGCTGATGTCTGATCGGTGTTCCTTCATTCATTCTTACATGTAGAGATTGCTCTCTCCACCCAGTGAAGGTGGGCATTGTAAGCGGGTGAAGGTATATATGACATCAGTAGAGCTGCAGATGAATGAAGCTCAGATGTTGTACTCCTTGTTATTTGGTTCAGTAATAATGTATTCTGTATTGATGTAGGAGCACAGTAGGTAGTTGGGTCCATTGCAAGGCCTGGTGCCTTGGTGAAAATAGGAATTAGGTAGCCTGTTACCTGAGAGACCCCATTTGAGGTTGCAGGGGTTGTCTATAAGCCAGGACAGGTTTGTCTGCCATGGCTGCCTTGAAGTTGTCATGCTATTTCAGGAGGGATTGGAGGTTATTAATCATGTGTCTGAGGTGTTCAGGCTGGGGGCTGTAGGTGACAGCCAGAGGGATTCTGTTTCCGTTGTCCTGGCATTGGTATTGTAGCAGATCAGAGTTAGGCCTGAGTCTGGTGTTGTTGATTTGAGTAGCTTCATAGTTTCATAGTAGCTGGGGTCAGGAGGGCCTGAACAGATCATCTAGCCTGACCCCTTGCCACAGGCAGGAATGAATGCTGGGTTCACAAGACCCCAGACAGGCAATCATCCAACCTCCTCTTGAATTTGCCCAAGGTAGGGGCGAGGACCACTTCTGTAATCTGCCTAAATCTAGTTGCAGCCTCTCTCTCCCTTCAAGTGTGTCCACCTCGCCCCACATCTTAGTGTCATCAGCACACTTGGACAGCATGCTTTCCACCCACTCATCCAAGTTGCTGATGAAGATGTTAAATAGTGTGGGCCCGAGGACCGAGCCCTGGGGTACCCCACTGCTCACATCTCTCCAGGTTGAGTACAACCCATCAACCACTACTCTCTGGGTGCGCCCCATCAGCCAGTTTTTTACCCATCCAACTGTGTAGGCATCAATGCCACAGTCGCTTAATTATTGTTGAGGATGGGGTGAGAGACAGTGTCAAAGGCCTTCTTAAAGTCTAGAAAGACTACGTCCTCAGCGACACCATCGTCCAAGGATTTAGTTACTTGGTCATAAAAGGCAATCAGGTTGGTCAGGCAGGACCTGCCTTTGAACCCATGCTGATTGCCCCTGAGCATTATCTCCCCTGCTGGCCCCCCACATATGTGCTCCCTGATGATTCTCTCCAAGATCTTCCCGAGCACCAAGGTGAGGCTTGCAGGCCTGTAGTTACTTGGGTCCTCCTTCCCCTTCTTGAAAATTGGGAGGACATTAGCCAGTTTCCAATCCTCCGGCACCTGGCCAGATGACCACGAATGCTCATACAGTCAGGCCAAGGGCTCCGCAATGACCTCTGCCAGCTCCCTCAACACCCTTGGGTGGAGGGCATCTGGACCTGCAGACTTAAAAATGTCTAGCCCTTCCAGAAGATCCCTAACTACATCTGTGCTGACTGAAGGCCTGATAGAGCTATCCCCAAGATTGTTCCTACCTCTGGTAGGTGGGATATCCTGGTCCCTGTTCAAGAAAACAGAGGCAAAGAAACTGTTAAAAATATCAGCTTGCTTGTCTGGTGTAGCCACAAGATTACCGTTTGTGTCTTGCAGGGACTTGAGTTTTGGGATTGTCTTGTAACTTTTTATGATGTGCATCCCAATGTGGGATCAGAGCTGATCCAGTTGTAATATAGAGTTTGGCTATAGATGATGGATCTAGTGTATTTAGGGTGAAAGCTGGTGGTGTGAAGATAGCTGTGGCAGTTGCTTGGTTTCCAGTACAGTGTAGTGGTGATCCAGGAAATGCAGACTTTCACTGTAGTGCCTAGGAAATGAATCTGTTGCAAGGATTATTTCAGACCTAGTCTGATGGAGGGGTGAAAGTTTTTTTTTAAGTCCTGGTGAAATATCTGTAGTTTCCTTCCTATATATCTATATTATGAAGATGTCATCAATGTACCTGAGGTATACGAAGGGGGATGAGAGGCTGTTGCGGAGGAAACAAATTTCCAGGTCTATTGTAACCAGGGATCCAGGTTTTCAGTTTCCCATGGGAAAACAAAGAAAAACATGGATTTCCCCCTTTACCGGAGGAAAGCGCAGATTTCTCATTTTAATGGAGAAACTTGCAGATTTTGCAGTTTTGTAAAGAGCTCTCTGCAGGCTGGCAGAGTTCCAGCGTGCAGGGGGCTGGGAGGGAGCAGGAGGAGGGCAGTCAGGCAAGGGGCGCCATGCACATGTATATGCTCATGGCCGCCAGGTGTATGCATATACATGTGCGTGTATGCATATGCTCATGGCATATATGCCGCATATGCTCATGGCATGTATGCATATACATGCATATGTATGCATATACATATGCATGAGCATATGCTCATGGCCACCAGTGAGCAGCTCCTGCAGGTAAGTTGTGGGGGAGGGCCCCGGTGGGGAGTGAGATGGGGCCGCAGGTAGCTTGTTGTGGGGTGGGGTGGAGCCAGGTCCCCACTACCGCACCTACTTTGGGGGTAGGGGGACAGGAGGTACCCATGCCCCCCAGATCTGTATGTGGGGCAGGCACAGGCTGCCCTACCCTGGGGCTTCTGCAGCCCAGAGAGTACATCCTGGCACTGCAAGGTAGAGTGGGGCCGCGTGGGGAAGCTGTTTGCTGCTGCAAGCTCTGCACTGTCCTGGCAATGCATCCCCTGCCTGCGTGGGAGCAGCGGTGGGGGGCACGTGGGGTTGTGCCCCTTGCTGCCATGTGGGTGTGGGATGCTTCACCAGGGCAACATGGAACTTGCAAGCACCTTACCTGTGCGGGCCTGCTGTTCCCTACAGTGCCTGGTCACGCTCACTGGACTCTGGAGGCCCCAGGGGAGGGCAGCAGGGCAGGTGCCTGCAGCGGGCAGCCCACCCCCACCCCACTTACAGATCTGGGGCATGGGTTTCCCCTGCTCCCTGGTGTGCATCAGGCATTGTGGGGTGGGGAGCTAGACTCTGCTCCGCTATAGTAGCTGCTGCCTCCTGCCAGGGGCAGGGGGCTGTGGACCTGGATCCCTGTCCCTACAGCCCAGGCAGCTGGGGGCCCCCTCTGCCAGGGCTGGGGGAGCGGGGAGGGGCACCAGCAGGGCTGGGGGTGTGTGGGGGGGGAGTGAGGGGCCTTTTCTTTTAATAATGGATTTAGGAGTTTTTATCAGAGATTTTACAATTTTTTAATCGGAGAATTTGGTTTTCCCTGATATTTTTTTTATCAGGGAAAACCAGGATCCCTGATCATAACAAGGATCGTGTATGTGTAAACTCTTCCAGCCTGCATAGAGGTCTTTGCAAAAGTGGAAAATCCGTGTTTCCCTGTTAAAATGAAAAGTCTGTTTTTCTTGGTCAAAAGGGAAAATCCACGTTTTCTTCTGTGGGAAACGGAAAACCTGGATCCCTAGTCATAAATATGTTGGCATATTGGGGGGCCATATATATGCCCATGGAGGTGCCATTTGTTTGTAGTTATAGGGAGTTCCCAAACTTGAAATAGTTGCGTGTGAGGACAAAGTGGGAGAGTGTAATGCAAACAAGCAGGTTTCTCATCAGGGATAATGTTCTTTACGGCTTGTAATCTATCCTCATGGGGGATGTTGGCATACAGAGATGTGACATCCATGGTAGCTAATACGGCATTTCCTGGAAGCTTGTCAGTGGAGCCTAGTTTCTTTAAGAAATCTGTCATGTCTTTCGAACAGCTGCTGTGGCTCCAATGGCATTAGGGAAATGAATAGAGCCAGAACACTAGCTAGAAACTCCCTCTGTGATGGTGCTAATGCCAGAGACAGTGAGGTGTCCTGGATTGCCAGGTTTATGGATCTGGCGCACAAAAGTTGCCTGCCCTAAGTTAAAGATACCTTAATCAATAAAGATGTATATCTACTAGGGGTACACTGATAAAGATTTTTTTGGGTCAGTACCAATGGCCAATTATTGACCAGTCATATCGGCTAGTACTGATCCGATATGCAGCCTGGCAGCTTGAAGAGCAGCATCTGGCTGGTAAGTCAGTTGTGGGGAGGGAACGTGGGGAGGGAAGAAGTGTGGGTGGGGTTACAGATTGGGGTCCCCATGGTGAAGGAGGAAGTGGGGCTGGGAGCAGGCACTGGCACTGCCCTGCCAGGGCAGGGTGCAGGACAGAGTTGGTAGCTCGTCTGGGGGGTGGCTCCCCCTGCTCTGTGCACCCCTGGTGGAAGCATGGTGGGTATGTGCCCCCTGGATCTGTGTGCGGGGTGAGGGCAGGCTGCCACTTGGGCTGAGGGCTGTACCAGCCACTTCGTGGTGGGGAGCTGTTCCCAGGCTGTGCTTGGGCCAGGTAGGGCAGGCAGCGGTGGTGCTGAGAGGGGGGCTATGGAACCAGCTATGGCAGTGGCTTGAGCCTTCTGCCCTCCCCGTAGCCTCCCTCCTAGCTGCTGCCTGGCCTGAGCGCAGCGGCTGGGAAGAGCCCAACACAACATGCAAACCTGCAGCAGCAGCCTGCCCTTGCCCCACACACAGATCTGGGGGGCACATGCCTCCCATGCCTCTCCTGGGGGGGGTGCTGCCCCCCACCCGCCCAAGCTGCTGGCTCCACCCCACACCCCAGCAAGGAAGTCCCTGCCCCAGCCCCACTCCCTCCCTCACCACAGGGACCTTGATCTGCGTCCTCCCCACCCCCACAATGGCCCTCCCCCCCAGCAGTGGTTGCACTCCTGGCCATGTTCACACATGACATTTATCAGAAACATCAGCTACATCAGCCAGTAAAGGTAATTACCAGTAATGTCAATTTTCCTTTTATCAGTGCTGATACAATATGGACCAGTGTATCAATGCATTCCTTATATCTACCTTGTCTTTTGAATAACTTTGTAAGTCAGCAAAGTTCTTTTATCATTCAGAATGTGCCCGTTTATATCCAATGAAAAATTCAAATTTTGGATTGTATTTTTATACCGTCTCTTCCTTTACCAGTGATGTCTTACCAGCTCTTCCTATGCTGTTTCTCATTCCTCTCTGCATATACTAATTCGTCTTAAACTACTGTCAGAGCAGCTTTGCCACAATGTGCAGGTATAGGGGTTGGGCTTTTCTTGTTTTTGCCATGCACTTACTGCTCCCGCACTAATTAGATCTATAACAGTGTGAGGGAACTATTATAACAGCATTGTTAAATATAATTGAATAGAATAATGTATTTAGAGGAATGAGCTTTCTTAGGCTACAGTCTACTTTGTCAGGTGCTCTCAGTGAAATTTATGGTGACTAGAAAAGATTTTCTGAAGGCATGACCATTAAATCATGGAAAGCATTCCTTTTTCTATAGTGAAATAGGATGTTCTCTGAAAAGGAGACAGCAGTCTCCTAACGGTCTTTTTGCAGCAACTTGATGCAGTAGAAATATAAGTGAAATTGGCACAGTAAATTTTGTAGTTCTCTCACTTCCAAGTTAGTAAACTCAAGTTCTGTGTCTGGATTTTGACTCTCCTCTGCCCTTTTTCTTTTCAGGGACTCTTGTGTTTAGTGTGCATTGTTGTAATCATAGCTACTGAGTTATGGACAAGGATTTCCTGGCTTACTCAGATAAAACGTGTGTTCTTAATTTGTTTTCTCATCAGTTTTGGATGGAACTGGGTTTACTTGTATAAGGTAAGTAAATCGGAAGTTCTGGATCTGTTTCTAATGGTAAACTTTTAATAGTAAACTTAAAATTCCTTAGAGTTTGGGAGTGGGGATTAGACTACAAAATTATGTTGTTGATTGCCAAAATAAATAGAAGAACAGAAATGCTTCAAATTGCATTGAGTAGTTATTAGATTGAAATAAAATTTCCCTTGGCCTTGTTGCAGTGGTGCACAGAATCCAGAAAGCAACAGAACCATGTAATTCTCCTGCACAAAGGTCTTAAGAGTGGCTCTCCAAAGCAGTAACGTAGGAAAGGTTTTTAATGAAAAAAAAACTAACCTATGTCTAAAAGAGTTCACTAGCTCATTTAAACCATTTGGAGTGCAGATTTATTATATACTTTAGCTGCTACTACAGCCTAGTGCTACTTTAATCATAGAGCAGGTAATTTTATTTTGATTTTGTTTGTATTGATCAGAGGATTCTGTCTCCTACAGTTACTAAAATGTGTCTCAGTAAGTTCATTTACTTAATACTTTGCTGAAGTGTGAAATTTTAACTTAAAATTTAAAATTCAGAGTAAGAATTTTTTACTTTGCGCTTTGCTAAGTTTTGCCTCAGGAGACCTTATACAACATATCCTAACTTAAAAGTCATATGTTATTTAAGAAGGCCTTATTTATACAAGTTGTGCATGCCTTCCTGTAAAAGAGATCCCACGGGGAAAGGCCTCATTTAGTTTGTTTACTTTGTATGCTTAGTGGCATGCTGGGAATATTTGCCCATTCCTTCCAGTCCATATGGGGTTTCCACACCGCAACAGGAGAGAGAGAGAGAGAACTGGAAAATATAAGACCACAAAAACTGACAGGAGTAGTACTTGAAATATGGTCAGTTCAAAAGGAAATGAAAAACTTTGAATTGACACAATCCATTACAGTGATGTATCCAATAAAAGGATATTTGTTGCCTTGGGCTACGTTTGCCTTATGATATAATGAAAGTCTTCATTTGGAAGACTGTTTAAGAAAACTAGCTCACGCCCATAAGTTAACCTACTAGAAGAAAAAATACTGTATTTTCCTGTATACCTTATACCACACCCAATAAGATATGCACCTTGTTTTCTGGAAGGCAGAATGTAAGGAGAGAAGATTTTTTTCCACAGTCATGAAGATGAGTGTGCTTCAAAATAGATGCCAGCATCTCTCCCTTCCAGCAAGCAGGAGGGGCACAGTCAAAGAAAATCAGTTTTTCCATTTAAGACATCTAGCCCAATTTTGGAGGGTTGACTTTTTTGAGAAAACGTGCTTGTGGCATGCAAGTTAGTAGGTATATGAATGATATGCTCTCACTTCAGACAACAGCCTAAATGGATAGCGTAACTTAATTTGTTACAAATCCTCTTCCGAAAGTTTTCACTTGTGGTGTCCATTTTTGTTGCAAGAAATTGAACATTTCTGGTGCTTTCCTGAAAGGTAAAATATAGAAGGACAAAAAATGTATCTTCCCAGCCAGTAGTGCTTAATGCATAGTGGGTGCTATTCTTTCTTTTTCTTGTTTAATTATAAGGTCACTATTTTTCCAGATGGCATATTCAGTAACTATGCTGGCCTTGCAAAATTATGAGCTGCATCCTTATTTCAGGTGGCCTTTGCACAGCATCAAGCAGAAGTAGTTAAAATGGAGAAGTTTGACAATGTGTGTGCTGAGAAGATCAGCTGGAGTGGGAATCTGTTTGGTGAGGTGTTTAGTTTAATTTTCCTAATAGTTGTCAAAATTTTAAAATAGCAAATAATAATCAGCGTTATTTGGGGGGTGGGGGTTGGCATAAAATCAGTAGTGGCACATCATTTTGTTTTGGCTTTAAAACTTGTATGGCATTGTTTAGTAAAATCAGTCAGAAAAGACTGTCCCCATTCCATCTGTATTCCTTTCTATGCCATTCAATATATGGCATCTTAAATGAAGGAGAAAGAGTCCTGTTGTTTTTTTTTATCTGAATCCAAGACAACTTCAAATTTAAGATGACCCCCCATAATTAGATTCTATATATGGAATATTATAAATTTGTATAATTTTCCAAGCATAGAAATTAATTAGTGGAGGGTTACTTTAAATTCATCTCCCCCACTGCTGCAGTAGGAAAAGGGAGCAAGGGGGCCAGACCCCTGCCCCTTGACCCTCTGACTGCCTGTGCCCCACCCACTTGCCACCTGCCCCCACCCCCCAGTGCCTATTCCCTTGCTTCTTGACATCTCCATGCCTGCGCCTGCTTCCTTGCTGTCTGTCCTTGCCCCTATGCCTCTGCCTGCCCCTCCATGGCTTCCCCCATGCCTGCCACCTGCTGCCATGTGCCTCTCCCTGCCCCTAGGTACCTGTCCCCACCACTTTTCTTGGGGTGGCTCTTGCTTCAAGAGAAACAGCAGCAACTGCCATGGCCCAGCCTGGCCAGCCCAAAACAACTGCAGCAACTCTGAGTTTAGCTGATGCCTGATTCAGAGCTTAGGATAAGCTGAGGGCAGGGATAGTGCTATGAGCCCAGCCTGGCCTGGCCTGGAGCTGAAGCTGGGGTCATCATAGAATCATAGAAGTAGGATCGGAAGGGACCTTGTAGATCTTCAAGTCCGACCCCCTGCCTGGGCAGGAGGGAAACTGGGCTCAAGTGACCCCGGCTAGGTAGGCATCGAGCCGCTTCTTAAAGCCCCCCAGGGTCGGAGCCAGCACCACTTCCCTTGGGAGTCGGTTCCAGACCCTAGCCGCCCTGACAGTGAAGTAGTTTCTACGGATGTCTAATCTGAACCTCCTCTCCAACAACTTGTGGCCGGTATTCCTTGTTATCCCCGGGGGGC
>NW_005842157.1:1914967-1919730 GCF_000455745.1 Alligator sinensis | reverse complement strand
CTCCCTCCCCACCCACCCCCCCCATGTTGTTTGGGGAGAAAAACCTAGTCTTGTATTTGAGTAAATACTGTAATCTTTTGCCCACTAAATACTTCCCTGTAAGTGAAGTATGTGGGCCTCAGTAACACAACACAAATAGAATTGCATACAAAACATATATTATTACTTAGACCTGCAAGATATATTTTCAGTTGCTTGCTTTATTTTTATGCAGGAGTTACGCCTATTATAATAGTAGGTCTGTATTTATTTGTAGGTTAAAAATAGCCGTTATGGGTTTTTTTAAACTATTTGTGATGGATAGCAACAGCAAGTGCTGTATGCTTACATAAATGTTAGCAATCACTTTGTCTTTTTGGCTGTCTATACACATGCTCTGGAGTAGTTATGGGGGGGTCACTTTAATTAGAGCAGTTCTGAGAGCCACTCTAATTAAAGTGTCCACAGCATCATGTGTAATCAGAGTCCTGCACTTCAAAATGGTGGTGGGGGTGCTTTAACTAAAGCTCATTTGAGCTTTTGAGAAAACTGTGTGGCAAATCATTTAAAGTTTTAAACATAATCCTCAGACATAATATACTGCTGTTCAATATTCAAAATAAACTAACCTGCCCAGGGGGTGAGGGTGGCTGTTCTAGTGATTACTCTTCATAAGTGCCTGTTAGGGACTACTGCTTAACCAAATAATACAATTCAGAAAGACTGCTCCATTTCCTGCAGTTTTGGATTCAACATCAAGATGTTAAAAGATGAATAAGCTGTATAACAAAAGCTGTATAAAAGTACAGACAATATTTTAAAGTGCTATTAAGCCCCGTTTCTTGGCTAATAGATAAGTAATAACACTGAAAATGTCCTCAATTCAAATGTGAGTAGCAAGTGTGGACCATTACGGCTACAACAGTCCAAGCCTAAATTCCAATGACTACTTGCAAAAAGTGCCAGACATTAAAGTACTTCCTTAAATAAGGCAAATGTGCAGGCCTAATGTCCTTTTTCCTGGCTACTTAGTGCTACATTTTAAACCCTAAAGAGAGCTGTGCCAAAGAACAGTAAGATTTAACATTAAGAAAATTCCATTTTTCTTCCATGCTTAGACAACTTAAACTTCCAAACAGATTTATGAAATAATTTTAATTCTTCTGAAGTGAAACAAAGTATTAAATATTTTGGTTAATGCTTAACTTTATCATGTCTTAAAATTTATCTTGGTATAAAAATAAAAAAGGGTAAATGTACATATTTTTTATTTTTCTTTAACTGTAGAATGGTTTAGAAGTTCATGGACATTCCAGGATGATCACTGTCAGAAGTACTATGAACTTATATTAGTGAATCCTATTTGGCTGGTTCCTCCAACAAAGGTATATACTGGACTTAAACCGTACATGCTTCCATTGTTTAGTTAAAAATGAAAATAATTTCCCTATCTCGTCATTTCTAGGCATTGGCCGTTACATTCACCAATTTTGTAACAGAGCCACTGAAGCACATAGGACAAGGAATTGGCGAATTTATTAAAGGGCTTATGAAAGAGATACCAATATTGCTACAGGTTCCAGTGTTAATCATCATGGCTCTGGCTGTTCTGGTTAGTATGTTCTTGCTGTCATTAGGAGACCTAAAGAAATACATAAATCTCCACCACATAAAACTAGGTCCAATATTTTAACAGCATTTTTGTCTACAGAGTTGAACAACAGATTGGTAAAATTGAAACAAATATTTTAAAGTTGTTAGGATATATTATATCCTCAGAGATTTTTAAGGCGGCGTAAGAAAAGCTTGCACCAGGAAATCTGACCAGCTCATGCCAATTTAATTGTGGTAATGTGTGTATTTCTGTTGACCTAAATGGTGCAGGGAAAGCCTGAGGGGGGGTGAGTGGCTTAATTGATCTTTTAAAATTGAAATTAAATAATATTTTTTCAGATTTTTAAGGCTTTGAAGTTGAGGTCCCTGAGCTGCCTACCTTTTTGAAGTACTGAAAAATTATGCTTAAAATGCAGCTTGGCAAATAGGATCTTTTGTGCAAATGGTAAAACTTTCTGTATTGACATCTTTCCTTATAAGTACTTTTGTCTGTAGAGATGTAAAAATACGTCTGTAGAAAGAGCGAGTAAAATCAGGTGCAGAAGCAAATACCTTTTTTTTTTTTTTTTCCCCTCTTTAGGGTTTCTGCTATGGTGCAGGAAGATCTGTTAATTTATTCAGGGCTTTAACAAGCTCTGAGAGGGAACCGCAGTCTTCACTTCCTCCAAGTGACAGACCGAAGGGGGAACCAAAAGAGTATGTGCAATATATCTGTGCAGGTGATTCAAATATCCGTCATAGGATGAATGCTGGACACATCGATGTAAGAACTTATGAGAGAGGAGATGGTCTGAGAGACGGAGAAGGTCAGATGAGACCACAAAATGGCAAAAAAAACTCTGAAGTTCTGCAAGCAGGTGATATGCCAGACGCACAAATTGAAGAGCACACCAAGATGGCAACCAGTGTATGTTAAGTTGTGGATTTCAGCTGCTGTTCAAGTTAACCTAGCATTAGTTGTAAAAACCTAAAGGAACAGGTTATTTTGAAAATGTGTATTTCTAAAAGTAGGTACTTCTAAGTCACTAAGCTCCTTTAGTGTACAAGCCTAGTCCAGGTTTTCAAAAACAAGTGGAGTATGGAATGGCTGTAAGTAGATTGTTTGGGTCAGCATACAGCATTCTGAAAGAGAATAAATATTGTACAGTGTTAATCTTGTTCAGGAGTGTCCAGCTCTTCTGGCCCTGTGGGGCAGAGGAGTGTGTGTGTGGGGAGGGGTGGGGAGAGGGAAGCAGGCTGGTCCATGGGCCAGATCAAGCCCATGGATCCCCCCTCTTCCCCCACATGCCAGATCCACTGTATGTGGTGCCCATTCCAGCTACTCTAGGGTCCATGCTACATGCAGCACAGATCCTAAACTGGCCAGGGCATGTGGCATGGATCCTGGGGTGCCCAGAATGGATTTCATGTGCATTATAATCTAGCTGGAGCAGGCACCATGCTATGCTTCCTCCCTCTTGTCCTTGCTGGTCCATGATGGCACGCACGCACCATGTGTCCTGGGCCCTGCCAGTGGAGCTGGTTTGGCACATGCCATATGCAGCATGTGGTTAAACTCTGACCCAAGGGAAGCACTGCGGGCCAAAAAACAGGGTTCCATGGGCTTGATTTTTGACACCCCGATCTAGTCTAATGATTGCATACAAAGTAGCTTGATCAAAGATTTTAAGTAACTTTTGTGTACTTTCAGAGCTCAGTAACACATCAGCCAGTGAATGTGAATTACCCTCAAAAGGAATTGAAGAAAAAGAACAGTGTGGACATTTCTGTAAGTTGTCTGTCATTCTCATTTCAGTAAGCTGAAATTTAGTCATAAGGATAGGCAGTAATGTGCATTGTACATGAAGGTAATCTAGAACATGAATATCCCAGAATTAGGTATTCCAGGCACTTTTTTACAAAAGCAATTCAAATCTAGAAAAACTTTGCAAGTTTGGGGAGTCCAGCTGCTTAAGTTCATGGTCACTTAGTACTGTAAAAAATATTTTCACAATTTAGGCTGCCTACCCTCCCTCATTACATAATTTTGTGTGTGTGCGCGTGCGCACCCCAGAAATTGAATAATGCAAATTGTTGGAGATCAGAGCAGCGCTGGCAGCTGCTTTCTGCCCCCCCCCCCCCCCACCCAGCAGTAAAACTTTCGCCTTGACAGGAGGGTAATTAGTGGATGGGGTGAAATTAACCAGGCACAGACTTGTGTTGGTTACAGGAGATTGTTTACTTACGTCGCCCAGATAGTGATGTGCGACGCAGGCTGAGCCTTTGTTCTGTTACAGTTGCTTCGGTTACAGTCAAGCGTATGGGTTCGGGTTACAGTCAATGACGAACGTGGCGCCGGAACGAGCTATCGTGCCTGCAGGGCTTTACTACGTCAAGATTTACGATGATGGGGAGTGATTGACGGGTGATCAGACCGCCAAGCCACTCTGGTGATGGACTCAGGTTTCTCCTCAGAGATTTCCCCAGAGTTCTCCGGCTTGGGCGGAAGTTGCTAAACTATTTATAGACAGAGGTAATTAACGGAGGTATCCAATGATGAACTGCTAAGTGGAATCTTTAATTTTCTGGCAAGCAGCAGTTCTTTGTGTTATCAGGTTACAAGGTAGTGGGTCAGGTTTCCTGCCTATTACGTATGAGGTTATGATGAGGGGCTTACGCTTGTTTCTTGACCAATTATATACAGTTTTCCCTCCGGGTTTTATTGCAGGGATTTATGACAGGGCTATCCCCTTTCACCCTGACCAGTCTTAAGTTTTGTTTCTTGTTTGTGACGTGGGCATAAATTATATACAGCTCTCCGCCAGGATTTTGTTTCAGGAGTTTCTGGCAAGGATTTCTTTTAACCCTTAGTTGACTACTGTGTGCAAAATGAGGATGGTCTGAATGGTATCTCTTGCTAGTGGCATGGGCACTGATTAATTGGGTTGTGACACAAATGATCCATTTTACAGAACGGATTGCACGCTTCTTCTGAAGAACAGGCTGTTTGTAGCGTGAAAAGGAGCAAAGATCAAAGCCATGAAGGAGAGATTGCACCTGAACAGCAGAAACTGTGCACACCTGGAGATTTACAAGCATCTGAAGCAAAGTGTGGAACTGAACCAAATTGTAGCCCTGAAGAGAACAATGCCAATGTGCAAGACTGTTGATGCAACAGGAGAATTTAAAAA
>NW_005842157.1:1893410-1914936 GCF_000455745.1 Alligator sinensis | reverse complement strand
GAGCGGTTTGTGTGAATGAAAGGAAGGCACAGATAAGACTGAGTTAATCTTTCAGATGTGCTGCAAGTTTTGTTAAAATCCTGGTTTTCAAAAGGCTTTGCTTGTCAGACTTTTTGTTTTTAATATTTTTTCATTTATAGGAACTGAGTAAAATATGATTGCTGACCTCATCTTAAGCCAAATCTACTTTTGAGCATAAATAAGTATGCACAAATGGCATACAGGCCCAGGCTTTACCTTCCAGACAACAGTATTTGTCACCTTCACATACCTCTGAGTTGTGTGTGGTGTATTTGTGATATTTTTAATATTGGAGCTTGATAGTATGGGATGGGATTTAAAGTGTTTCGGTTTCCATGAAGGCTAAGTGTAGGCGGTCAGAAAGCTAGAAGTTGAATTGATTCAGTCTTTGCAAGTTAGTCTTAAACTGCATAGATTGAACCAGTAAGCAAGTGAACATTGGATTCTGGTACTTCTAAATCACTAAATAATTTACTAAATGATTCACTTAGTGATTTAGAAGTACTATGTTGATTCTGGAAATGCAGCCACATGCTTGCAGTGACCAGGCCAGAAGCTGAGGGGAGCTAGAACATGCCTTCCTGCTCAGCAGACAGCTTGGGCTAAGGCTAGCCCACCTACACTGTTTAGACCAAAGCATCTTGGGGTTCTGGGGGACTGTGAGTTAACTTGAATCTGGAGGAGCTGTGGGACAGAAGTTGAATAAAGCCATTTAACCTAAATCAGTTAAGTCTGATACTACATCCATCCAGATTTATCTTAAACCAGTTTTGGCAATTTTGAAAGTAGTTTATGGTCACTGAACTTCTGTTGTTACAGTTTTGAACTGGTTTCTGATGACTTATACTGATTTAGGTGTAATTTCTGTCCTTAGCCCTATTATATAAGACCATTCTTATTTACCCTTTCTGGCAGCTTTCCCCCAAAGTACCTAGAATTTTGTTTTACCTAGAATTTTTAAATGTAACTTGATTCTCTACATGCACGGCAAGCATGGTAATACTGGATTGCGTGATCTAGCACACAAGGGCCTACTGTAGCAGATAATGACTCCCTGTGCTGGCACCACAGGCCTGGTCCAAACTCTGCTATATTATTAATTACAGGATAGCAAAGCACATTTTCCCTTTTGAGCTTCAATTAGGTTAAAATGGCCAGAGGTTAATTTAGTTTGAGGTTTATGTTCACTTTAAAACAGTGTTAAAATATTTGTGCCAAATACTCAGTTTATTCTTCATTCTAGAAGCCATTTTCTGTATCAAAGAATTGTTGCTCTTTGATTTAGTTTAGATCTGGATGGTATTCATCCCAGAAGTCTGGAACAATTTTTAAACTGAACTCTGTCATTTCTGATTTAAAACCCATGATTATAGCAGAGGATAGAAGTAGCAAATGTCTTAAGTGGCAGTTCTGACACCTAGACCAGTGAGATGTTATCTTTTAACAGTGCTAAAATAAGTAAAATTTAAGTAGTAAACATAGGCAGGATTATAACGGGGACAAGCTATCATGATCTTTCAAAGGACAGAAGGCAGGGTAGACCTGCATTTTATGGACTAACTGAATCAGAGATGTGTATATGTCTCTGGAACCTTTGTACGCCCAAGCTCACGTCATCAGATGCTGTGTAAGGACTTGCACAGTAGAGTGTATAAAATGGAGTGATTTGAATACAAAAGATAGGGAGGGGAGAGGCAAACAGTAATAAATCTGTAGGGACAAAGGGGCACAAAAACTAATCCAGCAGGTAACAGGGTAAAGATCCAGACTCCCTGTTTAGACTGCACTTAACACAGTCCAGTCTGGATGATTTCTTATTCCAGAGTTTAATATTCCAGTTGGGTTTTGTTTTTTTTTTAAGTTTTGTGGTCTAAGACCAGCTACCCTCAGGTCAGCAATTGAATGTCCAGGTAGGTTTAAATTATCACTCTCTCTCTCTCTCTCAAAGGGCAGTCACTTTTACAGATATAGCAAATCATTTCTAAAGGTAAGAAAACTTGCACTTAATGAAGGATGCAGACACAGGAGAAAATTACTGTGGTGTAGTAATTGATCCTGGAACTTACTTTCTAGTAAAGGAGTAGAGACTATGCTGCTTTTAAGCTGACTTCCTGCAGTTTTCTATTATACTATGTGACCGCTAGGCAACAGGGAGCTAGTTTTATTGTGCAAGCAAGATTTCCACTACCACCCCTCTTGGTGACATGAAATAGGGCAGTGTCTTTCAACCTTTTCAGTCACAGCACCCAACCTCCACTTTTTTTTTTTAATGTGGTGGCACCCCTGGGCTGAAAAACCAGGTGGTGCTGCCTCAGTTTACACTAGTGCTTCTCAGCCAGATTCTGCTGCCTCCAGCTGAAACTGCTGCACATCTAGCCCAGGAAGGGCCATCACATGCACATGCTCCCCCCTGCATTAGGGTTCTCTAATCAGCCTAAAGGAGGCAGGTGCTGCCTCATGCTGTGTAATGCTACAGTTTGATGTCTTCTGTGCTCATCCTAAACAGAAGCAGATGGGACAGTTCTACTTGTGCCCGTTTCCTGGAGGAGCATTGGGGGAACCAGACTAAGAAGTGCCATACAGCACATTAGGCTGATTTAGTAGGGACATACTGAAATTTTGATATTGCAGAGAATCACTGGAAAATACTTGATTAAGAAGCTAGTGGCTGCTAGCCTGGCTTTGCAACCTACTTGAGGGCTGGGGTGAGCTGCTCCAAAATGGAGCAGCCAAGATGGCTACTTTTCATGAAGCCCTGCCTCTGCCAATCAGTGACAAGGGGCAGGGTCACGCAAAAGGCAGACTTCTCTGCACATCAGGGGAGCAAAGGGGGAGTTCACTGCAAAAAGACTGTGAAAATGGTGCTGGGTACTACAAGTGGCCTGCAATTTTTCATTTGCACTTGGTGTGCTTTAAGTAGGTTCCTTAAGTAGATCCCTACTGATTAGGGAGCCCTACTGCAGAGGGAGTGCGCATGGCAGTCGTACCTAGCCTCTACCACTGCAACACCCCCAAGGGGGCGGTGTGGCACCTGGTTGAGAAGCACTAAAGTAGGGGAATGGGTACAGCTCATTTTGTGCAATGCTTTATGGAGGAAGGTTACGACACATTTTTCAAGTAGTAACTCTAGAATTAGTATTTACTGTAGGGTAGGGCTGTATGCTATATGCTTGCATCTTAAGCAAGTGTGTAGCAAAATAGTAGATAAAATGTGATTTGCAAGTATTAGTCAACATGGAATGAGCCTGTATTACAGCTCAGGTCAAAAACACTTTATAATACCATTATAAAATTAATTTATATTTTGTTTATTCTTTTTATACTGGTGTGATAATTCCAGTGTGGAAACTCACTGCAGAAAACTAGTTTGTGAAGATTTTTGTGATTGTTCTATAAATATTTTCTTTGAAAAACTAAATAAGAACCAGAATTGGGTGTGTTTTTTACTTTCAAAAATATTAAAAACCTCAGTTTCCTATCAGAGTTTTATGAAATCTCTTAGTTAGGCAAAAATATCTCATTTCAGAATCTGCTTTGTAAGTAACACTTAGTATCTAATATCACAGTAAGCAAGGATAAGTGCCCAAACACTTGTCTAACTGTTTCCGGTAGCTTCTCTTTGCTCCATAGGTTTAATACATGCTTCCTGTTTTATATCAAGGCAAACACACATTTTAGCTTAGCATGGTACTGCAAATAACAGGCAGCTACTATGGACTCTGCAAAGAACTGGTTCAGCTGTGTCTGGACCTTTTGTCTGCAAGTTGCTGTTCTCCATCCTGAGAATAACATTAAGACTGTATATACATCTTGGAGCTGGTTAAATGACCTTAACATATTCAGTGGGAGAGCAAAGCTGGCAGATGATCAGTATTTCATGACACATCCTATCAACTCTCTAGGTCTCCAGTTAATATCTTCTTGGCGAGTGGAATGCTACTACTGACAAGAGTACAAAGTGCAAGCAAAAAAATTTGATACTTAATCAACTCTACTTCAAGCTCAAGTTACTTTAAACTATTTGAATTGTTTATCAAGTCTTCTAAAGATCTTTGTTGAATATAAATAAGCTTTCTAAAAATATGGCAAGTGTGTAATGCATGGGTTTTTCATAGTTTTAGAAAGAGACTATTATAGTACATAGCTAGACACTTTCTTTTTTAAACTGTTAAATAAGAGCGAGACATGCAGAGTCAAAGTGAGGTGACTTTATTCCTCAAGGGTTTCCTTTAAAAAAAAAAACAACACAAAAACTTGTATAAAAGAACAGCGCCGAGAACTAATTGATCTTTCCTGGAAAGATCAGAAGTACAAATTAGAATTTGTTTTAAAGGATATACAAGCTTTCTCAGCTACATACTATTATTTTAGTTGATTAAAACTCTACATAATTATGACAAAAGTACCTTTAATACAAGTCCTATGGAGTAAAATCTCCGCTAACTGAAGCCAGTTGAGGGGATGATGTGTACTACCAGTGACTTGTCCAGCTCATTTACAAAAGCACTGTTAAAAGCTGCTGCTAAACACTTAGGGTGCCTACACACGAGCAGCAAGGCTGCTCTGAGGCACTGTAATTACAGAGCATCAGAACAGACTTGATTAATTGAGTCTGCTGGAGCATGATTACCGCACTCCAGCATCTTTTATATCAGCATCCCTACACTTAAAACCAGCAGGGACGCTCTATCTAACGCGCTCCTACTGCCATTTTTAAGTACGGGGGGACTGATACATGAGATGCTCCTGGTGCTTTAATTGGAGCAGCTCTTGGAGCCACCCTAAAAAAAAAAAAAAAAAAAAAAAAAAAAAAAAAAAAAAAAAAAAAAAAAAAAAAAAAAAAAAAAAAAAAAAAAAAAAAAAAAAAAAAAAAAAAAAAAAAAAAAAAAAAAAAAAAAAAAAAAAAAAAAAAAAAAAAAAAAAAAAAAAAAAAAATATTTACACAATGCGCTTTGAATTGGCTAGCCAACTGTTAGTGCTATATATACACACCCTTAAAAGGCATATAGTTTTCCCTGCACAAGAAAGGAAATGTATTGAAAAGTTACAGTACACAATAAACCCCTGATAGCTTTGCTTTAATAAGTCTTTCAGTTAGAATTTAGTCTGTCTATATTGGAGGGCAAAAGGACTCTCTGCTCATCCATTCTCTTAGCCTGTGATCGCAAAATAAGGCTGAAGAAATCCTCATCAGGTACAGTGGGGCCCTTTGTAGCAGCAGGGGGCGGAGCACATCTTTGATCATCTAATCTGGAACCCTGTAGATTTAAACATAAAATTCTTGTAAGCTAATAAATATCATACAATGGTATGAAACACTGGACAGTGACAGACTGTTTTATTCCAACTTAGTTTTTTTTTTGTTTAGCTATAATAGTGCTGGCTTTTACTGAACAGATTCCCCTAACATACTAATACCAAGTCTTGAATAGTGGGAAGGGTTAACAGCATATCCAGTTCATTTCTGTGCCATAATGCCCCAGTATTTATATAAAAGGTAAATATTTCTCATTTAGATGGTGACTAAAAGGATTAATGAAAACCTCTTATCCTAAATGAGTGATGGAGACAATCATTTAATTCAGTGGCTCTCAAACAGGGTGCTGTGGTACCCTGGGATACCACAGCACTGCCACAAGAGGCCAGGTGAAACTGCCCCACATACCTCTTTTCAGGAAGCATGTCCAGGACCAGATGGGGATGTGGCTGTGCCAGGAGGGTTGCTTCTGCCTACATTATCTGTATCTCTTCCTACTGCAGCTGCTTCCCAGTCCAGCCCTGCACACACTTTCTAGAAACAGGCACACGGGGCAGTTTCACCTGGCCGGGCAATGCTGCAGCAGCTTTGGAAGAAGGGGGTGGCCCTGCCTGTATTAGGTTGATCCTATAAACCCAATGCAGGCAGATGTGTCCCCTCTTGCTTCAGCTGCTTCTCAGTCTAAGCCTACTTGCACTTCCTGGAAAATGAACAAAGGGTGCTAGAAGCCTAAAAAGGATGAGCATCATTTATTTAGATAATGGTAACTCTTCCAGTGCAAGTAGCAAACATGACAGCAGTGCACAAAATTACCATCCATTTTCCTTGTGTTGGTATTTTGGTGCTTTTTATGGAAAGCTACAGGTAGTGGATTTTATTTCTATTTTATGAAAGTGAAATCAGAGATGTCCGAGGCTCCTCAGCACCATTCCTTCCTTGCATAAGGATTTATAATAGGAAATAACCAACAGAAGAAATTACAAGGCTTTTGCAACTGCACCCTACTTCAATAATTGTAAATACTTAGCTATGGTAACCAAGTTTCACATTATAGACACTGCAACTAAAGGCAATTAAATGAGGAATCAAACAGGAAACAAACAGACACACTTCTCTTTAAATCAAACTAAATAATGCTATGAAAGTTGTACTACCCCCTTACCCAAGATCACAATTCATTAGAGACCAGCTGCCAGGTTAGCTGAATATTACACAAGTTAAAAACCAGCTCAGGCTAACTGAGCTCCCACGGGTAGGGGAGGTAGATTTGAGCTTTTTTTTTTTCTTTTTTTTAAATTATAAATAAATTTGAAAGCAGAGTAAACACTGAACAGCTTTAAAAGCTTATCTAGCTTACAGTTTCAGTTAGTGTACCTATACCCTCTGCTAACATACCATTTAATGACTTCTTGCGAAGGGAGGACTGCTGTAAGGAGTTTTACCTGCCAGTACATTTTAAAGAGCATTTTCCAGCCTTCTTCTTAGTCAGAATACTAACTCACTTAAATGTTCTGTATCAGTACTGGCCTAAACACGGTAATTTGTGTAGTCCCCATTATCTTCAGCTAGTATATACATGCTTTTCTTAAACTAGTAATTTCCTTGCAGTAAGGACCCAGTAAGTTTTATTAAAAAAAAAGAACTGCCCCCCCAAAACAAACAAACCTCATATGACCTATAAATATATTTATTCTGCCAACTAAGGTGCACACATTATACAAAATGGAAAAGAGCCAGACCTCATAAACAGTAATAAACAATGAACTCTGCCTACCCTATTATACTTTGGACCACTAATAATAATAGATTTATTCTGTCCGGAGCACTCTGATCAGCCGTCTCAGCAGCCAATCACAATGCTTACTGAAACAACCAGAGTGCTCCAGACAGACAGAATAAGTGTGGTGTTATTACAGAGCCTGAGGCATTTCAAACAGACATGCAGGCAAGTCAGAGCTAGAATTAAGCACCAGGGCACCCCACTGCAGAGGAAGCAGGCTCTACCTGCGGGGGGGGGAGGAGGAGGAGAAGGAGGAGGAGAAGGGAAGCAGTGAGTGGGCCAATCCTCTCCTCTCCTCTCCCCTCCCCTCCCGAGCCTGCCCACCTCTCCCACAGCTGGGGGTCAAGCTGCGAGCAGCTTCTGAGCTGTGGCGGGCCTCAGTGCCTACTGGGACTGCCGGGTCAGGGGGTGCCAGCACAATCCACCAGTGGCTCACTCCCTGACCACGGGAGATGCCAGCAGGCTCCAGAAGAAAAAAAAAAGATCAGATCCCCCGCTCCTCTCGGTGAAGCCTGCCCATGTGAGCTGGCACACCAGGTCATAGTGCTTCCCTCTGTGGCGGTGGTGCAGCCCCAGCTTGTAGGCAGTATCCATTGGATCCAACAGTGCACTGGAAGCCTGGGTGTGCTCGGGAAAGCCCGGGCTTAGCCGGCTTCCAGCACACTGTGCACCATCCCTGCTGCCTTCCTGCCACCTGGGAACTGGCTGGCTGCCCCAGGAGGACAGCAGGAGGGTGGCTGGCAGCAGGGATGGTGCACGGGGCCCTGGAAGCCCGGCAAGCCCAAGCTTCCCGCGTCCTGTGCACGGTCCCCACCACCTTCTCCAGATAGGGCACTTGTACACATGACAAATATTGCTGTAATTGGTTACATAGCAAACTAAGATACATGGGGTGTGTTTTAGTTTGCTATGTAAAAAAGTTATTTAAATCAAAATACACTGCTGAACATGAACACTGGTACAAAATTTAATTGCAACATACTGCCGAACATCTACACTGTTACATAATTAAAATGTTAAGAAGGGCAATTAAACCACTAAAAGTGCCAATTTCCTCACATGTACAAGGGCCCTTAGTTATGTGTACAAGGGTCCTCTTATTCTATGACTATAAACAAGTCATAACGTCAGACTTTTGACAAAATATGTATTTATACTCCTAAGCCTGTGTTTACACATGGACAGCTTTATGTAGTGTTTTCGAGGGTGAGAAGTTTTGATTTGGTCAAAGGATAACTAAAAATCCTGTATTTAAAGAAATACTTTTGCCGTAAAAATGTAATCGCAAGTGTTTTGCAGGTTTCAGCTAGTGTAGTATAAACATGCCGACAAACATACTATGGATGCCGGTTAGCTAGAAGTCATGCAGATCTTTTTATGGTTACAGAAGACGGATTAGATTTTTTAATTTCAATTCCACGTTTTGATACAGCGTCATACCAACTACTGCAGTAGATTTAGGATCAGCAGTCTTAGCTGCAAGAAAAGGAATTAATGATTTTATTCCATTTTCCTCTTGACTCAGCCTATGACCTTTTTAGTGTATCAGCTTTGTATTAGAAATAATCAATTGCTCCATTAGGGTAAGATTCATAGATGCTAAGGTTTGGAAGGAACCTCCACAGATCAAGTCCGACCCCCTGTCTAGGCAGGAAAGGGTGCTGGGGTCAGATGGCCGCAGCCAGATGCCTATCCAGCCTTCTCTTAAAGACCACCAAAGATAATTGGTGTCATCCCCTCTGTTTTACCTGGGATGTTTTATATGCTGGTTGAAACTAGAGCCCAACACTTCCAGTAGTAAGAGGCTTTCAAATGTTATAAGTGCATAAATATTTCAGTGGCAAAGGATCAAAACAGTAAGATCCACTGGCTATTTTTCCCTACCCTGCCTGTATCACAATATGTAGCAGTTGAGGGATCCTTTTCATCTACAACCTTAAAGGTGTTCCTATTCTAGAAATGAGGGAAATGAGCCCTAAAGAGAGTAGATTACTTAAGTGACTTCTACAACTGTGCACACCCAACTCCTGAAACCCACTTCATTCTGCACATTTTTCTTTATTTTTTTAAGTGACTTACTTGACATTTTATTAGGATATCAAAAAAATCATCATCTGGCTCTCTGTTACTGCTTGCCATGAGGTGTCCAAGGACAGACTGACTGTTATGATGATTCAGGCGAAGGCCGGGTAGATGGTTAAAGCTGGCCCGCTGATCATCTAGGCGGCGGCTCTGAGAGCTAGCAAGTAAGTCTAAGAATTCATCAGTGTGCGGTGAGACCATGGAAGTAGAAAAAGCTGCAGAGAAGAAAAAAACCCAAGTTACCTTGGAAATATCCATGCAGAAATAGTAATCTGTTTATTTTAGTCAAAATAGTTTTAAGAGCGTGTGCTCTTTTATGAATCCAATCCAAAATATATATGGATTAGGGGATATTTTCCTACAATAAAAAGTTACATTTTCTCATTGTTTTGGCTGGAGTAGAGGAAGTTGATGTTGCTGCAGCTGCTGTCAGTCTGTTCTTCTCCTGGAAATAGCACCTCTGGTCATCCATCCTGTTACTCTGAAATCGGCTCAGCAAGTCAAAAAACCCTTCGTCTCCAATCATGTCAGGGCTGTTTTTCTGAAAAGACAGGAGTTAGGGCAGCTTTGGATTACTATTGAACTGTAAAGCAGAAGACATGGCAGTTTCATCTTTGCAATGCATGTGTGCGCTTGCGTGGCTTTAAAACCAAAGTTAAAATGTAGGTGGCCAAATCAATAATGTGAGTCTGCGCATGGAAGTTTGTTTATTTAAAAAAACCAAAACACCAGTTAATAAACGCATCAGGGGTAAGGCAGACATTTCCAGTAGCTGCACCAAGACACATAAGCACAAATAAATATTTTTTGCCTTGCATTTCTCCTTAAGTTAGCTTATTTTTTGACTTTTCATATTTCAAACGTAATATGTAATTGAACCCACCCAACACAAAGATGGTTCTCTACTCAATGCCTTGAGATTGCATAGTTTAATCGCACAGATTAAGAATTAAAACTAATATAAACTTTCACATAGAATTTTTTTTTTAAATTATGAAAATCCTGCCTCTCCAAACCTACCCTCTGAGAGTTTGGAAGTCGGTGATCGATTGAATTACTGGCATCCTGCAGAACTTTGGAAGAGGTGCCGTTTTTGTATTTTTTGCCTTTTAGTCTATTTACAAAGTGCAATTTTGCTGAAGGTTTGGCAATCAGGGGCTTTTGCTTAGCAAGAATTTCACTGTTCCAGTTCTGAACCTAAGAGAAAAAAAGAGTCACCAAACTGGCATTCTAATTTCTTTACATATGTTGCCATCTATTGTCTTTGCTACTTCACTAATGGGAAGAACAACAGAAACTAATCTTCATTCTATACATCTCTGGTGGTAAAGTGAACAAACAAAACTTTAATTCCTAGACTGAATCACTTAACCTGTGGCTGCGTAGTCCTTGATTATCTGAAGCGATATTAATATTGCATTGCAGCTTTTCTTAATGTCTGCGAGTCTGGGTAGAGGTACAAGTAACTTAAAACAGTTACATTCATAACAACCACCATAACAAGCCATGACAGGACACAACAATGCACAAGGACTTTAAACAAGGTCATTCTAGTAGAATAACTTTTCTACATGGCACATGGATTATAAGGTTCAATTTATCATATGGTATACTGATTTGCATCAGAAGGATTATAGGACAAATTCACCAGGAGCAACTCCACTGGTTCTGAAGTGATGAATTTAATACTGTTTCAACCTCTGACATGGAAATACCAGCCTAAAACAGTCTTCCCAAACGAGTCTAATCGCATGTCAATAGTAAGAGAACACACTGTTTGTAATGTGTTCGAGTTGCAAGCCATTTGGTTACATATGTATTAAAAATGCTTTTCCTGCATTGTACCTGACAGGAAATGTGAGCATGCTGGCTGCTACAGACATACAGAAGGATTTGGCATGCTCTGTTGGTATTTTCCAGATGTTACATTTCATGACTTAAAAAAATCCCAGGCCAGCCCAGTGATTTGGAAAAGTGATAACATGGCAGATTAAAATCCATGGACTCAAAGACAGCCAGTTTTATACTGAGACCACACAAGCTTCCTGCCCCTCACACTGAGTTTGATATATAAAATGGGCAAGGGACAGCCTCAAATCATCTAATAAAAGCAAAGCAAAGAATTAATTGTTCATCAATGTTTTCCTTTCTTGCTTAAAGAAATCAGGTACATCACATGGCATATCTGTATCCCAAAACATGCCATTCAAAAGTATTTTCTAAAAAGAAAAAAAAGAATAAATCAGTGATTTGGGAATAAATGGCAACCTGAGAAAACCCTCATATAATAGTTGTTTAGCTCTCAATTGATGATGGAGAAGGTTTTTAGAGCTTCTTCACAAAAAGCTGTGCAGAGTTCAGAAATACTTTTGTTGCGCAACTGTCAGCCAGCAGCAGCATGGCTTCCTATGAAGCTGGCTGCCAAAATGTAAAGTTCTCAAGGACGTAACTTAGGAATAGCTCACGGTAACATTAACCTACTCAGATATGAGTGCACAGTCAAGACAACCATACTGCTTTAACAGTACTGCAGTTCAGCTGACCTGATGCTGCTATGTCTCCACTCTATCCTAGGAGAAGCACAGAATAGAAACTGCAAATATTTAACAAATACAGTAATAGAAAAGCAGGACTGGAAGGACCTCCAGAAGTCATCTAGTTCAACCACCTGCTCAAGGCAGGATCATTCCTCTCCACACTACCACATGTAAAATCCTAAAACTACTCAATCTACCCTGCTACACAACTACAAGAAACATTGCCCAAAGACACCAAAAACACCCAAGCCTGCCATGGGTAAAGTGGGGAGGGGACAACAGTGGTCAGTCTTCTGCTACAGCAAGCACTGTTAAAATGCTCTCAAGAAGTCCCAGAAGAGGGCCACATCCCCCCACACTACAGAGAAAGGTAAAAGCCTTTGCAGTCTGTACCAGTTTAACCATGGGGTAAAATTCCTTACTGATCCTAAATGGGGAAATCAGTCCAACCCTGAGCAGATAGTGATAACCCTCTAGCCAGGAAGCCATGAATTTTAATCCCAGCAGGACCACTGACGCACTCCAGTCAAAATCCCCAGGTCCCGCTGGCTGCCAGCACCCAACAACTGAGGAAGGTGAACCCCCCCACACAAATTATTCCACAATAGCTATTTTACAGCAACAGTAGGTTAAAAAGATATGAAATATTACTGTAACCCTATTGGCCAGAACAGGAATCACAAAAAAGAACATGCGTACCTTTTCAGGTGTTAATTTCATAAGCTCCATGTTTTCCATACTGTGACGGCGTCCTACCCTAGGCTTAGTACCTTTAAGAAGAAATACAGATATTTAAATAATTGGCTCCTTAAAGGAAGGAAAATCATTTTGCACACTTCAAAAGTGAACTATGGTATACAACAAAACCTCTAGGATATAACAATTTAAGTTCCAAAATGATGCAGTTTAATCAGTTTAAGTAATATTCTTCCTTTCAGAATTGAAAACTAATTAGTATAGAAACATGCACATATTTGGGGTGCCGTATGATTCTTGGACTAGGAATTCTAAGCTCTGGCATCCAAGTGACATTTACTATTTAGTGTAATACAAGTTATTTTTGTAGAGGTGAGCTGTGACTTTTGAAGAGGTGAGAGCAAATATATATGAGAGGCAAAGCCAGAAGGCTATGGATCTTAGATGGACAGGAGCAAGAGTCTCCCATTTCTATTGTCAGCATCAGAGGTGGTACAAATGCTATGGTGAAAAGGGCAAGGCAGATTATCTCAAATGGTCAAAAAAGCTGTTGCTTTCCATAAAAAGAATAGAGTACTGCAAAGCAAAAAAGCAAAAAGCAGGCGGGGGAAGAAGGGGAATTGCCAAACTTGGTACGTTCTGTTAAGATACAAAACAAATGTGTTTTCTTTTTCCCCTTAATGGAAATGGCTTGAACAGTCTTACTTGGGGGGGGGGGGGGGGGGCCCCCCCCCCAAATAAGGGTATCATGTTTTTTGGGGGGGGGGGGGGTGTCACCCCCTCCAAATGAAGTGGTTGAGGAAGGTTCAGATTCCCAAGGCTAATCAATTTTGGGAGAGAGGGACAGCCCAGGATGCAGCCCTAACACCATAATGCCAGGGCCAAGGTGTCCAATATTGCAAGCAAAAGGAATCTTTTTTCTTGGTTAAGAATAGCAAGAAAGCCAGACAGAAGCATTTGTACACAATAAAGGATAAGCACATGGCAAACAATGAATTGTTTTTCTTCTGAAGTTCACTGTTAAAAAAATATCCTGGAAGTAAGCACTTACCATTCAAGCTAGCATCTACAGCATGGCTTTCCGACATGATGGAATTATTTGTACTATAGCTCAGACCAAGCACCATTTGAAGGTCTGAGAGGTTAAGTCTTGCTGTTAATTCTCCACTTCTATCCCCTACCTGCAACCAAATATAGTTCCACAAATTCAACTACAGGCATCTATCCCACATTCTAGCCCTCTATCCCATTACTTTGTCTCATACTCCTGCCATGCAAACATTTTCATCTTTTATTCTGGAAATTTTCCATGACTGTCTGTTTAGAACTGATTTCACCAGAGAGGTGAAATTTTCAGAGAGAAAGGTTGCTCCCAGATGGTTTTTTCTAACACATTAGACACAAAGCATGCTTTCCTCAGTAACAGGCAACTTTTCTTTATAAATATTTTTCATTTTTAGACTCATTTAGTGTACCCACTGTACATTTATTATCACCTGCTCCTGCCCTGACAATATGGCTTCAACTTAGGTTTTTAAAAATGTTTCCCCTTCATAAAGAGAGCACCGGACAAATGAAAAATCTTCAAGAGAAAAAGCCAACAATCAAAGCAAGTCATACCTCTCTTGAAATTTCCAAGTGTTTTTCTGCAAAATGCATAGCTTGGTCATGATTTCCCAATGCCGTGTATGCATTTCCTAAACTCCAACATGCTCTTCCTTCACCGATTCTGCAAAACAGTGTAAGCAAATATGCAGCTGCTGGATTTGTTAATGCTCAAACACCAGGGGTCACAATTTTATAACATTAGATTTTGGGTCAGAATCACAGTACTACTGCCGGTTCAGGTAAGACAGCCTCCATTTCTAATACCAAGACATTAGAAGTCGTTGTCACTGCTAGATGACTTTTTACCTGAATATTAAAATGGCTGTATTTCTAAATTTGCATATTAAGATGGGGAGCTTCATCATGGTCAGATCTTTGGATTTCTACCTTGTGAACATTGTGACTCATAACTGACAAAGTACTATTCAATGGTGGAAAGAACCAAGGAGTTGGATGACATTTCACAATCCATTTCATTAGCTTTGCTTGATTTGCATTATTTATTCTTAGGGTGTCTCTCTCCCTCTACAAATAAATAATGTTAAAACAATCATAAATCAATTTTAGCAGCACTGCATATTTGAATATCAGGTCTTAAAATGATTTCCATTTTAAAACATAATTCCTGTACCATATTAATGGACTTCCTTCTGCATCTATTGTTGTGAGACAACTAGAAGTAAAAGCACTTATGATTTCAAGGTAAAGGGCAGATGTCATAGCTACTGATCTTACCAAAATACTTACATCATGGTACGAAGATAATTTGACAGTGACAGCAAAACCATAAGTCTCTTAGCTTTCATATAAGTAAAACTCTACTTTTCATCTCAGAATTCATTACTATGATGACTTTAAGGCTACCATTTTTTTTTCAAAAGGGCATGATCCAGTCCACATGGAAACTCAAAATCATGTCAGTTCACCTTCTATATACAGAAGACGCATAGCAAAAGCAGTCACAATTCTACTACCTCTGTACACTAAGTATAGGATAAAGGCTTACAGTAGTTACCTATCATTCAGCTCCTGAGCAATTGTAAGGTGTTTCAGATGATAGTCAATTGCCTTTTCATAGTCTTGGAGCAAAGTATATGTATTTCCAAGGCTGTAACAAGCCTGTGCTTCTACAGCTCTGTCCTTAAGTTGTCGAGCCAGTTGTAACGTCTTCCTAAAATACAGGCATCACAAAACATTTGGGGAAAAATTCTATGGGCAACCCCCGCTTAGCGCTCTTAACTGGTTCCTGAAAAAACAAGTGGTAAGCAAAACAAGGGTTAAGCGAAACTGAAAGTACTTGGTGACCCAAGGTGGTGACCACAATTGTTTTTAATGACCCAAGATGGCAACCGCAAGCATTATAATGAAACTCGTTGAGTGCTAAGTGAAATCAGGTATCAATTTAAAATGAGCATTATAGCGAAATAGCGCTAAGTGAACAGCGTTAAGCGGGGGGTTGCCTGTATTCTGAAACGTACATTGATACAGTTATATAGGTGCAACAAGATAAAATTAAAATCTAAATCCACTCATAGTTCCATTAACTCTTGGGTCACAACTAAATCATTAACTGGTGTTAGTCTCACAGGACAATTATTCCAATTTTTCCTCCCCCATTTAAGTCTTATTTTAAAATAACACAAAAAATCCCATTTACTTCCCTAACAGCAGGACTGATCCCTGAAAATGACTTTTTTAACTTCAGCCAGTTGCTTCACTATTGCATTTTTAGCTGATTTTCTTTACATTCTGGAAAAAAGTACAGAATTAACTTGACAGTTTAGTATCAACATTAGAACAGCTAGAGTATATGCTTTATTTGTAAAATACTTAGAAGCCAGTCAGTCTTACTCTATAACATGGACTGACTTGAGTTCACAGTTGAGCAAATTTTCTTTGCCTGGTGCTCAGGTAAGGTTTGGTCCCTGTGGAAATGTGAGAAGTCCTGAGTTTCAAAGTTAACATCTGAACTCAAATATGTAGCCCATGCAACTAATCTAAAAGACAGATATATTTTAACTTCATGCAGCAACTATATTTACCTTGCTGTGCAGAAGATAAGGAAAGAAACAGTTATTCACATTGAGAAGCGTCTGTTTAAAAATCCTCTAAAGAAAGTATACACGAAGATATATACAAGAGCCAGACTTCCTCTCTTTTAGAAAGAGTTGAATAGTCCCATTAAAATTAAACTAAAGATTAGAATTAGATTACTCTGCTAAATTTTGTATAATTACATCCACATAGGTATATGGATTAGTTGAAAGCAGCAAACCAAGTGCTAGGCATAATTATAGTTAACAGAGTGAAAAGCTTCACTATTTTGATTATGCAAAAGTGCCTTGGTACTATATTTACATATAACAAGTAAAATGGACTAACTTGTAGTATTCAGAAGCAGTTTCAAATTCCCCCAGGAATATATATGCATTTCCAAGATTGCTGTATGCTCTTCTTTCAGCTGCTCTATCACCAAATTCTTTTGCAATTAGGAGACGCTAAAGAATAAATAAGCAAAGACATCTTATTGATGTACCTGGTTTCTTATTGCATACATCTCAAACAGATGACATGTGAAAACATGCTTAAAAATATTAACAATTCACTTCAATCTTTGTGCAGTTACACAACTCCTGAAAAGACAACACGTTGAAAAGAACCAGCAACGCTGACTTTGTATTATAAATAAGTTTAAGTGCTCTATGGTCATTTAGCATTTAAAAACTCAGAGACAATACAAAAATATAACAAAGATCAGTCAATCAACTAGAAAGTAATTTACTAGAGTAAGCAAAATTCCACAGTAGTACCTGTTCGTGGGCTATGACAGCACTCCTAAAGTTGCCCAGAAGATAGTGCGTATTACCCAGATTTCCATAGGCACGTCCCTGGGCTGCTCTGTCACCCAGCTCTGTCACTATAGTCAGGTTTTCCCTGTTTGGAGTGGGGAGGAAAGGGAGAGAAAAGGAGGGAGAAGAGGGGAAACAATGTATAAGATAACACTGATCATAGGACACTAGAAGATTGTTAAACAGGAAGATAGATTTAAAAAATAAAATCAAAGGGAGGTGGCAGGTTTTATTTTTATTGGTTTAGTAGCCTTTAGGCTACACTAGGCATACCCAGTAAAATGCAAGTAGATGTCTGACTCAAATTAAAACTTACCCAGTCTGAAGAGAATTCATTCTCCCTTCCATAGCATAGGAAGGGAGAAATTACTTCAGAAAAAAAAACCCCAACATCAAGCACAGATGGCTGATATTCAAGTCTTACTTCTCATATCTCAGCCTGGTTGCCAAGATAACAGGGCAATAAAATACGGGAGTAACTCTACCTATGTTACCACCTGATGAGTATTACAGTAGAAGAATGAAAGCAAAACCACCCTTAAATTTAAACAAAACAATACCAGGTATCACTTTTTCCTCCTTTAAGTGATTTAAGAAAATATCCCATTAGCTGACATATTCTGTTTTTACAACTAAATGGTACTATTTTGGAGTTTAGTTCACACCACTACAGGTCTCCAGATGTATTAACCCATGGGTATCAAACTCCTAAATGGTGTGGGACAAGTGCATTGGCTGGATAAATGATGAGGCTAGCCCTACAGACCCCCACTCTCTCCCTCCCTGCTGGATCCAGTGCCCACCCCAACACCCAGCGGGAAGAGGCCTGGCATTTCAAGTACTTGGCTGCTGCCATAAGAACCAGCTGTGGTGCTGGGCTTCTTCCTGCAGTGCTGTTGGGGCTCCATCACCACTGCTCTTGCCTGGGTATGTGGTAGCCAAGCTGTGAGAGCCACAGTGCTGGAGCCCCAGCAGCATTGTGGGAAGAAGCCTGACATCGCAGGCACTTGGCTGCCATTGTGGTAACAAGCTGCAGTGCTACTGGAGCTCCAGTGCTGTGGGTCTCTCCCAGACATTTGGCTGCTGCTGGGGGTTGGATTCAGATTTCTGTGCATGTTCAGCACCCCTGTATTAAGCTACTTAGGAGAGCAGAATCACTTGCCAAAGAAATCCTCTGTCACAACCCTTTAAAATATTACTCACTCATAATAATCTGCAGCTTTTTGTAATGCAGCCTTTACATCATCGGGAAGTTCTCCTGGATCATGAGTCCCAGCACAGGCTACATTTTTCCCTTTGGAATGATGCACATTTCCCAGATTATAAAGTGCTCTGGCTTCTCCAACCTATAATACAAAACCAGGTGTCAAAAGGATTTCACAGTTTTCTGCAGAGATGTACTGTACAAGACTTACAATCAAACAGGGAAAGGAAAAAAAGCTCGCCAACTATTAATTCATACATGTATGACCATTTTTTAAACACTGTCACACCACATCCCAAGCATCCCAACAAGGATGCAAGCCCTTGGCTTTGGTGCTCCTACCCACAACACTTCCCAGGTAATTGCATTCAAACCTGCAGGTTTCTTCAAAGTAGTTAAAGCCTTGAAGGCAAACAACTTGCATCCAAGGCACTGGCAGAAGGGAAGAGAGACTGCCCCACCCAACAGTAGTAGAACAGACTGAGACATAGGGCTTGTCTATGCTGCTGAGTCTGGGAGCACTGCCATGAGGCGCACCTCAACCACTCCCTCCTGCTCTGCACATGCCAAGTATCATAAATGAGGCAAAGTAGCCACTGGGCAGCAGTCTTGAGCATACCCAACATAGACTGCCTGTGTGAGCCTTGGGCACATGTTCAGATCTCTCAAAGCCAGCTCCATTACTTCATGTTGGGAATTTGGCGCAGATGGAAGGGGAGTGAATGGGTGGAGCCTGTATCCTGGTGACAGTTCCAGGCTCAGCACAGAGACGGTTCTGACAAGTTGACAGATTTTACCCAGGAGAGAAGGAACAGGAGTCCTCCTAAGACGGCAATTTTTAGTCACAGTCTTTAACACATGATATAAAAAAAATCACGAGACTGGGACTCCTTTATCAATCATGAGACACTGGGCCAAATAGGAGGTATTCTTAAATATCAGTGGGGTAGTAGTGCTACTATAACTTGAATTACATTGCCGTTTAGAAAATGGTTGTTTAAATGCCTAAAAATCTATGTTGTGATTCAGGGTATCTTGAAAACTGAGGCATTTCAAGGGAATCTGTGGTAGGATCAATGGGCCAAATTTTAGATGGTCAGACAAAAGGCAGCATTGGTGAAGCTTAACTCTAAGTTAACCAAGTGCTTGGTCTGCAAATTTCTCAAAGGTTGCAACTCATGAACATTTAATGGTTATGAGTAGGTTCGATTATAGGTGTGTAAAACTAAGTATAAGCCTTTACACAAAGTTACAGTTTAGATATACCACAACAAGGAAACTCACTTACTCTCTTTATCATGGCTAAGAATTACACAAAAATCTCTGAAGCTGAGACCTATTACTGTTAAAAATGAAGCAATGGCAAGGGGAGAAAAAAGGTGGGGGGGAACAGGTTACTAAATTACATAACTTCCTTGACATTTATAACATACAAATGGTAGGCTTCTAGATAGGACCTACCCCTTGACTCTAGTCAGATCTGGATTTCTGGGATAAATCACTGAATAATTTATATTTAATTACCATATTTACTTGAATATAAGATGACCCCCCCCCAATAATTAGATTCTATATATGGAAAATTTATAAATGTGTTGTTATAATTTTCCAGGTATAGAATCCAAACAGGATTTTCCTGATTGCAAGTCAAACTTGCAATTCAAACTTGCCTTGAATTGCCCCCCTCCCACTGCAACAGCAGGGAAAATAAAGCTGGGAGAACTGAAGCATTTTAGCTTTCTTGAAGCTGCTGCACATTTCAGCACAGACACTCCATAAATACACTTCTAAGCATCACTTTTGTACCTGCTTATAGAGAGTACAAACCAAGCACGATATGAGTCCAAAGCCAAAAAAGGATTTACCATACAGTTAACTGGGCTGGGCCCCAACAGACTCAACAGTGTTTCAAGCCATGGTGACTCCATAGCTCAGCACTGCTCAGTAGTGTGTGTACTTGAGACACCTGCTACAAAGGATCCAGGTGTTAATTAGCTCCCACTGGAACTGGGTGTTCGTGTCTCAAATCCTGGGATCTTTCAGAAATTTATATGCAGATGAGGCATAGGGCAACCTGATTTGGATCCACCTCATGGAGAGCAGGGCCACACTAATCATATCTGACAGACTGAAAGAGGGGGCAACAGGGATTCTGAGAAAACTGTTTGTGGCCCTGTTTGGTGATGTTTGCCAGACATTTAAGGCTGGTGAAAAAACAGAATAATTGGAAATGCGAAAGTTTAATGAGAGACAATGTATTTAATGAGGTTTACTTGTACACAAATTTAAGATGAAGGGCTCTCTTTCCTATGTTGGGGGGGGGGGGAGGGGGGCAGACTTCATCTTTTATTTGACTGAATGCAGGTACCTCAAAAAGGTGACAGGTTGTTTTTGAAAGACCATTGTAAGGAGGGTCACTGGTAAATTTAGTACACATTCTATTAACTATTCATAAAGTTACAGCCAGGCTGATAGCAAAGCAAGTAATCCCTATTCTTACCTTGTCATTAAGTTCTCGGGAAATATCTAAGTGCCTCTGACAGCAAACAATAGCTTCTTCAAAATTCCCAAGCACTTTTAAGGTGTTCCCCAGATTACCACTAGCTTTAGCTTCACCTAGTAGGTCTCCAATCGTCCTGAAATTAAGGGAATATAACATCCAGTAAATCCCATTCATTTTTCCAATAAGGTACATGTTCAAGGCACTATAAACAGCATTACATTGCGCAGGGAGGAGACGAGAAGGAAGGGAAAGGTATTTTGAAAGCAGCCATCCAATGAGCATTGAATGGGAAGTAGAGCAATTCTAGAAGCAAAAACCTAAGGAGTCCATTCATCTCAGGCCAGTGCCATAAACACAAAGCTACAGAGTTATGCTGTTTCTTGTGCTCTTATTAGTCCTAGGAATGCACAAAAAAACTACAAGATTCAATGGGGGACCCCTATCCAAACAACCGAATTGTAAGTTATTTACATCCCTCTCCTAGAATGAAGGAAATGTGGGTAGCCTACAGGCTAATGAAAGACTCAATCCTAAAGAAGTGCTTTAACCGTTAGATTAGAGCATTAAAGAACCACTCCCACCTCCTCTAAAAGAACAGAACCAGAACTGCATTTTGGCCAACTTTGTCAACAGGCACTAGGCACAATGTGTGAATACCTACAATACTGAGCCCCTCAGAGAACTCAAGCAGAACACCCTCTCTGCTTACAGATGTAAAAAGAAAAAGAAAAAAAAACAGTGCTTTAGTGGAAAAGGACATGCTGTAGTTTGACCCAGCTCCGCAGCTTCTATACATATCAGGCACTTCAATAGGGCTTTTTGGCGCTTTTATCTAAAGCTGATTCAATTAGCTGAGACAAAAGCACCAAAAAGCCCCACTGGAAGGCCCAGTCTATACAGATGTTGGGTAAACAAGACCTCTTCTGGGTGTGCACTGGGCTTGGTATAGGGGCTTGCTGAGCTGAAAGTAAAGCACAAGGGGGGGGGGG
>NW_005842157.1:1876881-1893400 GCF_000455745.1 Alligator sinensis | reverse complement strand
GGTGGGGTTGTTCATCCACATTTGTAAGCAGCCCTTGTTTCTAGACCCTAGAGGGGGCTGACGTGAGAAACATGTTTGGGCATTCCAAGGTGCAGAATTCTAGGCATGAAGGCTGCTTGCAGACATTAAAAATACCCTAAAAACTGGCACTTTAAACTCGGTGTGCCCCTGCACCAAGCCCAGCACATGCCCAGAAGAGGCATCTCATTAACTGAACCCACCTCGCCCAACATCTGTATAGACTGGGCTCTTTAGTGGGGCTTTTTTGGCACTTATCTACTAGCTGACTGAATCAGCTAGTAGATAAAAGCGCCAAAAAAGCTCCATTGAAGCACCCAATCTATGGAGACACTGCAGAGCTGGGCCAAAGTAATGTGCTGCTTCTTCTGGTAAATCATGACTGGTTTTTTGTTTGTTTGTTTTTTTAATGTCTGCAAGCAGCCTTAGAGAAAACACCTTGTCAATTTAGGCAGCATGAGGGTTAGGCAGCAGTTGTGCCAACATAAGGGACCTACGTTCTCACTAATTGTTTTAGTTGCTTAAACCCTTTATTAGATTGAGCCTTAAGACAGTCATAATAAACAACACATGAAACACACATACTTCATGTATGTATCACCACCAGCATATTACTGGTTTAAAAAAACAAAACAAAACAGATACTAGCAAGCTACATCTAGTAAACAATCGTTCCAACTTAATTTCTCATAGACCAAGGTTTAAAATTGTGAAGAACAGAACTGGCAGATTTAAGGAATCTGTATACTTATTATGCTACACTTGATTTTCCTCGGTCTCCCTATCTGAGTGATGGCCAAATTACTTATCACTAGTTATACTACATTCATTTGTCTAACCAATCTTAGTGGCAAACATTTAACTGAACAAGCTATTGCACAGACCTGAGATGGAGGATGAACCTAAAAGCAGACAAGTAAAATTACCTTGCAAGGGTTAAATCATGATGGTGGTATTCCAAGGCTTTTGTATACTCATGCAAGTAAAAATAGGCATTGCCAAGCTGGCTGTAAATAGCACTGAGTGTTTTTAAATCTTCAGTTCCAACCTGAACAGCAGCTTCAAAGAAAGATACGCCTGCTTGACAGTCCCCTGCTTTACACAGCCGCTCCCCTTCCAAAGCCAGCTCTAAGCAAGAAGCCTCCATTCTGCATAATTTGATGGGGGGGGAAAAAAAAGAGGGAGAGTTCAGTCTAGATTCTTGATTACAGTATTATTTCTCTGGACATTTATTCTAAGAAACTTTTTTGCATTACAAAGCACTCAATGGGGTGTTTAACGCTAAGTTTGATGATAACACAGAACTACTTCTAGCAATGAACACAGAAGTTAGGAAACAAGTTCTATTGTTTGACAGGAATTTGCAGGACAGGCAATGCATCAGTTTACTAAAAGAAACAGCAGCAGGTTCTGGCAAAGAAACCAAAAACAAAACTCCCCCAAATATTACAGCATTAACTGCTTAATTACTAAAATCTATGGAGCCTAACATTGTGGTCTTACTAGACAAGCTTTTATTTTGCCAGCACAAAATTTACTTGAGGTAGGACTAATACAAACTGAACAGAGCTAATTTTGGCCCATTTAATACTTTGTAAGAACATAAGAAGTGCTATACTGGGTCAGACCAATGCTCCATCTAGCACAGTCTCCTGCCTCCAACAGCGGCAGAAGTGAATGCTACACAAGGAGAACACCGAACTGAATCTCTCCAAAGTGAGCTATCCCCTATTCAATACCCTCCCTGAATCTATGATTTATTGGGTTAAAGACGCCAGAGGAAGCACCTCCAATCAATTTGTTCAATAGCCATTAATAGATCTAACACACATGAATCTATCCAGTCCATTTTAACCTGGCCATGCTACCTGCCCTCCATCATCTCTTGAGACAATGAACTCCACAAGTTAACTACATGTTGTATAAAAAGTACTTTACCTTGCTCGTTTTAAACCTGTCATCTACTAATGTCAATGGGTGTCCCCTAGTTCTAGTATTCTGAGACTGGTGAATAACAGTTCCCTGTTCACCCTTCATGATTTTATAGACCTTTATCATAACCCCCCATCAGCGTTCTTTCCCAACTGAAGAGTCCTAGCCTTTTTAGTCTCTCCTGGTATGACAACTGTTCCAGGCCCCTATCATTTTGGTTGCCCTTCTCTGTACCTTTTCTAATGCTACTCCATCCTTTTTGAGATGTGGGGACAAGAACAGCATATGGGATGTGGACATACTATGGATTTGCATATTGGTAAGATAATATTCTCCATTTTGTTTTTAATCACCTTCTTAATGATATCCAATATTTTTTGGCTTGTTTGGCCAGCGCAGCACATTGAACTCACATTTTTTTAAACTATTTACAAAGACACCAATGTCTCTTTTTTGAATCAAAACAGGTAGTTTAGAACATATCACTGTGTATGTATAATTGAGGTTACTTTTTCCAGTGCATTACCTCACATCTGCCATTTTTTTGCCCACTCACTTAGCTTCATGAAATCTTTCTGCAGCTCCTCCATCAGCTTGTGACTTGACTACCCAGAATAACTTGGTATCATTTGCAAACTTGGAGATTTCACGATGCATTTCTATTTCCAATATTTTCATCAATGACTTGAACAAAATTAGGGCCCAGCACAAATCCCTGTGGGACCCTACTCATGACCTCCCTCTATCCTGAAAAATGACTATTTTGCCCTACTCTTTCCTTATCTTTTAACCAGCTCTCAATCCAAGAAAGAACCTTCCCACCAATCCTGCAGCAATACAGCTTTTTTTTAAAACATTTGGTAAAAGACTTTGTTGAATGCTTTTTGAAAGTCCAAATATATTATGTCAACTGGATCCCCTTTCTCTATATGCTTGTTGATACACTCAAAGAACTCCAGCATATTGGCGAGGCAGGATTTCCCTTTATAAAAACCATGCTGACTTTTTCCCAGAAGATCGTATTTGTCCATGAAATTGCTGATTTTATTAATTACTATAGTTTTTACCAATTTCCCAGGAATGGAAGCGAGACTCATTCGTCTATTTCCCAGGATCACCTCAGGAGCCCTTTTTAAAGATGGGTGTTATATTGACAACCCACCAGACCTCTGGCACAGAGGTCATTTGTTACAATAGGTTACAAACCTACTTCAGTTATTCTGCAATTTTGCCTGGCATGGGAATTTCCAAAGCATCTTCTGCAGTAAACACCAATGCAAAGAATTAATTTAGCTTCTCTGCTACGGCCTTATCATCCTTGAGTACACCTTAGTCATCTAATGGCCCTGCCAGTTCTCTACTAGAGATAGTTTAATAGTTATTAACTAAGTCTAGTTAGTCATCCTACTTCTGACGTATTCCAAAAGGTTATTAACTTTAGCATCTTTTGCTAGATGCTTCTCAAATTCTTTTTTGGCCTGCCTTATTTCACTTTTACACGTGACCTGCCAGAGTTTGTTGGCTTTCCTGTTTTCCTCATTCCGTTTCTTGAAGGATGACTCCTTGACTTGAACGGCCTCCTTAAGTCTGCTACTGAACCATGCAAGAGTTATTGGGCTGCTTTGTACCGTTTTTGATTTATACCAATCTCACACTGCTGCTCTGGTTCTGTCATCTCACTGCTACCCCAATACAGAAAACATACCATAAGAACAAAAAGCAAGTTTTTCATACAATATCCCACTTCTCCCAAGTCCTTTCCTTAAACTGCTTTTTCATTTATGCCTTTTGTCACTACTGAAACAACAAACAAATAAATGAATGACTTGTTCTTTGTTAGAAGTGGATAGCTCACCAGCAAATTAGGATTTTTTAAATACTGTGATCATATTTAAATGTAAATCTACATCACAACTGACAATGTAGATAGTAATGTTATTATTTAAAATTTTTATTTTTATGTAGTATTTTGCTGATACTAAGCATTCCATGCTAGCATTCTTGAAGTGAATACATTTTTATGCCTGGGTGTTTCTATTCAATGAGCTAAAAAACTCTAATGTAGAAGTTGCAAGCTGATACTGGTATTTGGTCTGAACAAAGTGGATTTGAGGGCAGAGTAGCCAAGAAATTTAAAATGACCCTGGCTGATATATACTAGTAGTTAGTCACTGGAGCCATACAATTTTCACTAGCTCAGTTTCTGGCCTAAAAACATAGATATAGTAATTTTAAAAAGATATAATAACTATTTGCAAAATGACTTGTGATTCTTTTTTGAAAACAGCTAATATAGAAGTGTTAGAACTACTTAACAAGTCCCCAAATGTTTACAGATACAATTATACCTATACAAGCATTTCGTAAGTACAATAACAGTTTCCTATTATTACCTTATAACATCAGTGCAACACTATGGAAACCATATCATAACATAAAAAAATGAACCAACTATCAGACAGAGTTGAGGTCATGACAGCATATTTGCTTCACTAAGAATACATCAGATATTTGGAAGAGATTTAACCAGTGCAAGCCAAGAACACAAATAACGCTGCAAACTATTATTTTCAACACTGCTGACAGTATAGTATTAGTATTTATTTGTAAAGAACTACAAAAAAAAAAAAAAAGATGCGACAGGTGAACAAAGAAGACCTGCAGGGAGAGCTATGAGAAGGCATAAAAGGGCATTCTTGATTAAGACGCCATTAAATGTTATACTAACTTGTGTTTAATCTTAGAGACAGGTAACATTTTAGTAAGCGTTAGTAATTTTTTTTATTTTTATTTTTTTAAAGATCCATACTCAGAACTACAAAAGAATATCAGGATTCTCCATCCCAAGGGGTATAACCCAGTTCTTTTGAGGAAAAAAAAGTCTAACAAATATACTGTTTTGCTTTTTTAAAAACCCTCCTTAACTATACTTCAAAAAACCATCTGCTAATCTATTCTCAAAACAGAGAAGTAGTGGGAAAACAGTACTTCTGTTTACAGCACTCAAACATAAAAGTACTGTATACCACACTTTAGAAAAATAATCTACAACTGAAATCTTACTCTGAAAAACCTGGAAGTAAAGGATAGGGACACCTAAATTGTTCTTTAACAATGTTTACAAAGTAAGTGGAAGATACTCTTTTAGGAATTAAAGCCCCTTTCAAAATTTAAAAACTGTTTATTATTAGTATAGCTTGTTTACTATACTAAAACAGGTTAAATGTAACCTTCTCTATTATTTCTTTTTTTTCCTAACACTAAACCAGGCACCAGCCATTCTTTATCTGCTATCTAGCATTTAATTATGCTGCACAGTTGCAACAGAGACTTCCAAATTAGATGAAAAATCCATTAACTTCTAAAATATTTAAATGTTTTTCTCTTGAGATACTGACTTAATTGTCAAAACGTGAACAATGAAAATGGATACAAAAATCACAGAAGGTCAAAAACCAGGAAATGATCATTTGCTTAACCTAGGGAGACATTTGAATATGGAAAGTACATAAACAGCTAATACAACTTAATATATCCTCACACCCACGATTTGAAAAATACTGCTTGCAACTGGACAAATGTGTAACACAGTGATAATTAAATTTATGCTATTCCAAAACAAAATCTTCCTTGATGAGCAAATTCAATAAGATTAGCAATTAAAAGCAACCTTCTGCACACCCACACACTGCTTAATTGACAGCACTGTACTAAAATGCGGACAGATCTCTCAGCATACCATTAAACAGCAACTTACTTTTTTATTAGCTAAAGGCTTAGTTAAGAGCTGCTAGGTAACAGAGTATTTTACAACACGTAAGCAGAATGGAAGTATCCTTGATCAATCCACTGCATTGTTTTTCAGAATCAAAGTGATTTAAGCCAGAAGTAAAATAAGATAACTAACAAAACAGTACTGTACCTGTTAGACTTGGACATTCCACAACTTAAGCACAGTGACATAATAGACATTTTTGGCTTTTGCAATTAAAAATGATCTATGCCTAGTATCCAGTAAAAATTTAAAAGGTAAAAGATACTTCAAGCATGGAGCTGTCTCCACGCTCAGCTTCTCAAGTTGGATATCCATAACACATGCAGTACTGTCAGGTTTGTAAATTCTTCTGGAAGAAATTAAAAAACTGCTATTTATTAAAACATAAAGCCATCTTCTTATACTGTTTGTGTTAAATATTACTTGGAAAAATACAGAAATGATTAAGTACAGTATGTTACACCATCAGCAACTAAAGGTTTAAGATTTAACACACTTTGCTCGGTAATCTTAAATAATCCTGTCCTCAGGAGGTTCTTTCCGGGCACCTCATGGTAAATGACATTTCTAATTAATTTGATGTTTAGAAAAATATAGTCCTCCACAGTGCTGAATTTTAAAACATTAAAATCTAAGGATATCTAAATGATTGTGAAATATGAAACATTTACGGTAGCCCTTACACTAGGAGGTTCCTATTACTCAAAATGCAGATGTACAGTTTAACATTGATTCTATAAAATGAAATTAACTATTGCTCTCTTCATAATAAATTAACGTTTAGATTTGGTATTGTAACACACTGTGCCACTGAAGATAAAGGCATAAGGCCCAAAGCATATAATGGAGATAATGCAGGAGAGTGATATGAATCAGAAACAAAACTTAGTAAATTTTTAGAAATATATTTTTCTTTGCTGTCAGGTATCCAAGTAATTTTACACTAGCCAGGATTTTTGGTAAATAAAATATTGTATGAAGCAGCATTAACAGCATATCAAGAAATTTAAACCCAAGCTCCACACTTTCCTTATTATCATTTATATGGTGAAAACAATGGTTCTTGATATATTAACAAAAAGATAAAGAACTCCAAAGTGCAAGTTTGAGTAAAATTTATCCGTGCTTTTAAGGTGACTGCCTTACTGCAATATAACATTCTAGATTCATTTCTTGCTTATTAATCTTTTCATTTAATTTTGTTAGTTATGATAGGTGAATAAGAGCAAGGACCAACAGTATTTAAAAAAAACAAATAAAAAACCCAGGAAGTCAAAGGTTTAATTCCACTGCAAACTACATTAAGGTTTTATCGATTTATGAAGCCAGGTTTTAGAAATCGGTGGATGCCAAAATCTGAGTATCACTTTACCATTTGGATCATTATCTTATTACAAAGGAAAGGAAGCATCTAGTTACGATTAATTTCAGAAAGTGCACCCAACGATCTGTAGTAATATTCTTAGCCACACTATAACAGATACTGTTATCCAACTGTCAGATGTTGCCAACTTGTTTCCCCAAGATCTAATAGATGGCCATTAAAATAAGTAATTTTACATAACCTTCCAAATATGTTACAGGAACAGTCTAAGCTACCGTTTAACTGTTTAAGCAACTATTCTCAGTTTTTAAAAATAACATGTTTTAGGAATGGTCTCACAGCATGTTTAAATTGCTGCTGCTCATAATAGCACAATGGCAAGTAGGCAAAGACAGGGTTAGGTTATCAATATTTGAGGAAGTCATTAAATAGTTACAAGAAAGTAATTTCATATTCTCCCCGTCTGTTCCAGTGGCTGACTTGAATTAATTCATTATTCAGTAACCAAGTGCATAACAAAGGACACATTGAAGCAGCAGAGCCCAAAAGAGAACAAGCTCCATTCATCTGTGTACTTCTAGGGAAATGCTGTTCCTGCTAAACATGATAATCTTCTTATAGATACTGTTGTGGAAATATTCACACCAGTGTTTTATTTGGTTATCTTATTTATGTTCACCTGATCTTGCTTTTCTCCTAAAGTTTTTGCTTCCTGTGTAATTTCTCATTTGTAAGGCTACCTCACTCATCTGTCACACTAAGCCTTTCATCTTCTTTGACTCCTTTTGCCCTCTTTTTTTTAATCTTCTTTGACCTTATTTACCTTCTCATTTGAATCCTCTCCACTACTTACAAAAATCTTCTGTCCTACTCTGGAACCCTTTTTTTTTTCACTGCAATAAGCATGCAAAAAGCAACTGGGGAAAAGACGACGAAAAGCCCACAAAAGAAATCATAACCACCTTTATATTACAAGTCACCAATACTAATCAACTGAATTTTAATCTGTTTTTATGAATGAGATTTCTGCAGGTTTATGACAAGCTTTCTAGTTTTTACACTACTAAAAATGTGCAAGCTTGTTGTGAGATAGTCAAGATTGCTACACACAACATAAAACTGTAGGAGAGAGGTCATTAAAAATAAAACCTAATTTATAAATTAATTATCTCCTGCATGTAGAAGCACAAATCTTACGCCATCCTTAATTTTCCTCTTGACACACCCTTTTACCAAACTAACCCCTCCCAATAATTTACAATGTGTCTTTTAACAAATTCAAACATGCTAATCCAGACAAGCCACGCTGCATTTTAGTACGTGTTAGCTAAGCAAGCTGAAGCCTGATGGGAGTCTGGGATTCAACAAAAATCTTTCTTTACTACTTAAAACAAGCCCTTAACTGGATTTCAGGTACATTAGATCATTATGCTGAGGCAGAGATTGTTTGTTCACAGTTACTCTGTGAAGCGCTTCCAATGGTCCACAGAGAGCTAGCTAGTAGCCACCTTATTTCCAGCCACTGATGTGTATTTTTGTTATCCTCTGTCTAATACATGTAATATTTTTCTCTGTTAACAATTTCCAGAGCTCCAAGGAGAATACTGTCCAAATACAGAGTGGGAAGAGAAAGAGGGATAGCCCAAACAGTCAAGTACAAATACAAAATAAACCCTCAGAATTAATTTTCAATTAATTTTAATGTCATAATTCTAATAAGATTAAATGTTGATTTTTTTTCCCCGATTCTTTGCTATAGGGATATACCAAAGGAGGAAAGCTCCTCCTCTAGAGCCAAGTTCTTCCGCTGCAAGAACATGTAACAATGATGTCAAAAAACAGTTTTTCCTGAACCTTATTTTAAACTAAGAACCATCAGTCTCAAGAGGCAAGTTATCTAACCCCCCCATATCCTTTTACAGAGCTTCAAATCTATTCAATATGCTGTCTCACCTGGTAGTACTTTGATTAAAATAGTGGAGATATGACCTTATTAACACCTCCTACAAGCAGAGTTGACACTTGCATAGTAATCCAACCAATAGTTTGTAATCATCAGGACTAACACCTTTCTCTTAGGTTTCCTCCAAATATTGAAAATCTCCATTTTACTTATAAAAAGTTGTGTTCCATCTTGCATTATACTGTGGAAAGTTAGTAAGACATTTCACTTAACTGACTGTCTAAATATTATTTTGCCGTTTCATTTGCTTTTGTTAACAACAAATGTTAATATGCAATAATTAAAAAAACAGGCCTCTTTTTACCTGTGGTCCTCCCAGCCCGTCTTAGGATGCATCTACTCAAAGAAACATGTGTTGTTGCAACCATACAATTATCATACCACGCATATCATGCATGTGTCAGTGAACAAACAAACAAACAAACAAAAAAAGATATCTGTGACTAGGCTAATTTTCTCTCCTCTACCTATTACAGTAGAGCAAGGACTGAATTTGGCCCACCAGGTAATTTCATCCAGCCTGCAGGCGGGTGCCTATAACTTCACTAAGTCCGACCCTGCCCCAGGCTGTTCCTGCTGTGCTCACATGGTGCTGAGCCCCACTCACTCCTGCAGGAGCAGCATGCACTATGCTCCCACACTTGCCTGCAAGATGGCCCTGACCCCAGCCCCACAGGTAAGGAAGGGTTGGTGGGGGAGGGAGGTGAAGGGAGTGGGGAGGAGGCAGTGGGTGGGCACAGGAAGTGGTGGTGGTAGCAAACAGGGAAAGTGTTGGCAGTAGCAGGTGGGCGGGCAGGGGAAGCAATGGTGGTAGCAGCAGGCAGGCAGAGGGAAAGTGGCAGTGGGCGAGTTAGGGGAAGTGGCAGCAAGTGGGAGCAAAACAGCAGATGGGGCTCTGCCCGCCATGGGTTGCAAGCGCCCTGAGGCAGGGGCCATGTTATGGGGGGGTCCACACCCCCCATACACACCCAGTCACACCCCCAACATCCACACCTCCCCATAAACCTCACACCCACACATCCCCCCCACACAAAGCCCACACACCCAGAGCCCCAAACCCACCCACACACTCTGCCACAAACCCTGTACTCACCCACCCATACCCTCCTCAAACTCTTTTACAGTCCCCCACAATATACAAAAGAAAGCCTTCATTTTGAGCTATTATGCAATCACCTCTGCATACACTATACAAACACAAATCAGGACAAAAATATTTTTTTAAAGTAAATTAGAATATGTTATAGCAGATGTTTTATTTTTAGTATACAATTTGGTTTTTTTCTGGTTCCAAGATGGCATCCCCTCCCAAAATGAGTACTTCCAGGGGCAAGGGACAGGACTTCCAGTTTCAAGATTGTGTCCAAGGGGTGGGGCTACCCTGGTGGCCCTCTAGCCAAAATAATTACAGTAGAGGGAGCAGCACATTAGACAGGATGACATGTTGAAGTACAGCAGAGTGTATATACACATATCTGCACACTCCAACGCATGTTAACTAATGGACCATGGATTTTGCTTTCTGTTTTCATGGAATCCTTAATCCAGTGCAGATTTCATATTAAAAGTTAGGATTCTATTCAAGTCTGCATTCTCAGTCAGCCTGGGGCCTAGGAAGTCAGCTGGTAGCTAGAGCCCATATTGCTCCTGAGATTGCCTTGAAAAGGACTTCTAAGAGGCCAGGCACAACTGAGGCCACCCTTACCAGCACACAACTAGCATAAGTGACAAACAGTGCTGTCAACTGTTTATGCTATCATAGGGGTATTCTGGGATTTCACAGGGAGGAAATGTCAGCGCTTGCTTACTGCTGCTAAACTGCCTTACACTTGCACTAAGCCAGTGAAGAGAGCGACATACTAAAAGGCAATATTGCTATTAGCTTGATTAATTTAAATCAATATACCATGAATAGCAATAATGCATGTGGACACCTGTAGGGTGGATCCAGGATTTCCTGAAGGGGTGTGCAAGAGAAGCAATCTGCATGGCAGGGATGGCTGCACCCCCCTGCTCCCAACCTCCTCTGCCCCCACCGGCATGGACAGACTTTAAGTCTCTAAAGTAGGTGAAAATCCCCCCTCCCTTCCCTTTCCTGCTCTGAGACATACTCCCTCCCCTCCTTTGCCCCCTCCCCCTTCACTCCCTTTCCTGCTGCTGCTGCTTTTGCCACTGCTTAGGGGCAGGGAAGCTCCAGAGCCAGCAAGGCTAAATGGGGAGAGGGCAGTGGCAACAGCATAGTGGAAGAGAGTAATTCTCCCACCTTGCCTGGTCACAGCATGGGGAAGGGGAATCCCCACCCTCCATCCATTCCTCCTGCTGTTGTCTTGGTCCCTAGCTGAGCCCAGGCTGCAAGCAGCTGGCAGGAACAGCTCTGGTGCTTCCCCACCCCTGGGACATCGGGAAAAGGCATGAGGGAGAGGGGAGAGAAAGAGCAGGGAGGGGGGTGTGCCTTTGAGCAGTAAGAGGAAGGGAGGGAGGATTTTCAGCCGACTTACGGACTTTAAAAAGTCCAACGCAAGTGTGGGGTGCAGGTAGGCACACCACTGTACCTCCTCTGGATCTCCCCCTGGACATGTGTTACAGATCCAGTGGGGGAAGATACACTCAAACAGTCGTTGGTAGATGAAAACGTTCTAGTTCATTCATATATTTCAAACATTAGGACTCTAAACTTCATCTCTCCAGGCTTCTGCATAAGAAAAAAAACTGTCTGAAGGATGGCAGGAGTCTATTTTGAAAGCTTTTCAGTACTGACCATAAAGAGACCTGCCCTACTTAATGGCTTGTTTAAGCAGAAGCATGCTAAATTATCTTGGGCAAGTGAAGGCAAAATCAACCCTTTGGCATTTGTCAGAACAGCAGCCTGAGGGATCATAAATATATATCGCTTAGTCGATATTTGTTATAAATTACACAAATTGCATTGTAACTGATCGCTACAGTAGATGCAAGGCTACATCAAATTTTAAGTCACAGCATAGTTTTCATTATGCTGAAAAGTGGCATCATGTGTCTTACTGTAATCAAGAGTTCTTCAACAATAGAAATACACAAGGAACCACCATGAGGATCTTATCATCGAATGTTTTTGGTCTTTACAATCAGAAGCCTTGACATGGCATCTGGTTCTTGTGGAATTAGCTGAACAACTTACTCTTCTTGAAGCAGTGCTCCAGTGGCCAAGTGGAGGCTGGAAGATATTCAATCCTATTCTGTTTTCTGGCTCTATTAGAACTGCTCTGACACATTATGAGGGATTACCTCCCTATACAGGGGTTTCTGTGGGATAGCTGAACTCCTAGGAAGAGAAGGCCCTGCCCAACCCAAGCTATCAGTCTACCACTATTATCAGTCTCTTTTAGCCCTTCATTTTCAAAGCGCTTCATAACCACAATAAAAGTCCAAACCTCCATAATAACCCAGCATATAATTCAATAAGAATATAAAAAAAAATGATTTAGACAAAGTTTAAGTCTCAATTGGTCAATATATTTCAGAACATAGCACCTTCACCTGCACTGAAAATTACTATTTGTTTCCTTTAAACATCCTAATTTATGCCATTCAAATGAGTCCCAGAAACAGTCTCTGAAATTGCGTAGTTTATAGAAACTGTGTGGGGGTAGAAAAAGGAATTCAGCAGATTTTACTGAATAAACTAGACTATTTTTACAGGAAGCTAACTGAAGAAGTGGGGAAAAGCAGGAGTTATCCTAACAGGGTTACACTTCACATTTTCTAAGTAGGCAAGAAGTCAATTTAAACAAGCCTATTTTAATGATCACACATCATTTTGTAAAAGCACGTATTAGTTCCAATAATTATGAGCCTTGTGCTAGTACAAGAGAAACAAAAATTAAATCAACCAGGGCATCTAACTAATCCACTTTCACTGATCAAGCTAGAAAAGTCAAAAGGAAATGAAACAGTATTCTACAGGCATCAGTTTTAGGGAGGTTGGCAACAAAACATGGGAATCTGTTCCACTTGTAATTATGTTGTTTATTCTTCCCATTTCTCTTTAAAATGGAAAGCATGAACATTTACATACATTTTTACTGTTAACACAATACTTATAAATAAGTTGGTACTATAAATAGCACATGGTCTTACCTGTAGCGAACATGAAAGGACTGATCATCACGCATGCTTATCAATAAATTACTTTCCTCCATTGAGTTGCATTACCAGTAGAGAAAATTATTAAGTGTTCTGCAGGCAGGACAAGCACTTTATTATGGAGAATTGTTCCAAAACATTATTCCAGTTAGTATTTTAATAAGTTGAAGTTAATACATCCTAAATTCCATTTGAAACACTCTTCTTTATTAATAAGGAAAGGATGTCAGTGTCGGACCCAGCTTAAACTTTCAGAAACGTGTCCCCGAGTTCTTGCATCTGTGGCCCTTTTATCTCCATTCAGCTGCGTTTCTGTAAAGGGAACACAAGATGCTTGGCTTGAAGTCTAATTTTCAATTAAGAGCTCATAGCCACTCTCAGCTGATGCAAAAAGCAAAGCTACACCCTGCTGAGTGTGAAGGCTCTTCAATCACTTAAAGACAGAAGCTAGGTCTTTCACTGTAACCATGGCAATTCTTACATGCAAGCATCTGAGAAAGCAAGGAAGGCTTAATCGAAAGCAGCTCTGTCTTCAGTTAGAGATTTAGAATCAACTGTCATTGTGGTGACAGTCGTTGCTCTAGGTCCAATTACAAGCGACAAGTGTATAGGATAAGTGTCCGATTCTAAATAATGTATCATAGTCCAGATGTCTCAAAGGGAAGGCCCTCTGAAACATGCATGTGGGAATTACATGGCTCTACTTTCCATTGTGAAACTTTAGAAAATTTATAAAATATGAAAGCAAAACTTAAGCACTCGAGAACACCTAGATGACATCAGAGTCTCAGATCAGTTCAACTAATTCATAGATTTAACCTTAGATCCAGGTTTTTATAAAGCACTCCCTCTCTTCTCTACTCACACAAATCCATCCCCCTCCAAGATTTTTCTCTTTTGTGTCTATTATAAACTTATCCCATAACCCCACTCCTGTTTACATTCAATAGAGCTTTTCCCTTCATCAGTAGGGTCACATACCAGCTGCCTGGATATAAGCCTCCCACTGCTTCCTTTTTGCTTACAGTCTATAACCAGACATCCCCACTCTTCCAATCAGTATTTTCCTCCCTGCATGCACATGGTTACAATTTCAACAGTCTAACTTAACAGGCATGAATGCTGTGGGATGTTATTTTTGTAAATCATGGGTGTACATGCAGTGACAATAACGTTTTCCCAACCTAAGTATTAAAATGCCCCACAACCTGCCGCATTCTTAATGCAGCTATATAATTAAAGAAATTAAATGCACAATAATTAGGAAGTTAAAGCTTTCACAGAAATAGTAATTCACCTTCAACCTATACTGTATGGTTATATGCGTTTCTGCATTAGCATTAAAATTAGTATGACAACATTAGAAGCTATACATCAAAGCCAATCCATAGGCGCTGTTTTCTCACAGCTAAAGAAGCGGATGATTCAGTCTGAATCGCATCATTTTGCATCTGAGAGAAGAGAGGAAGGGCAAACATAGTTGAAGAACAAAACAAAACACTGCAGACATTGTGAAGTTTTAAGTAAAAGAAAAGAATATTAAGTAGGTGATAATGTATTAACTAGCTTATTTCTCAAATTCAGATGTTAGACTGGGCCCAGATTTTCAGAAAAGACAACTCTAAAAAAAAAAAAAAAGAGCCCTAATGCAAATAGCAGATGCTGAGATACAAACAAGAACTATAGGAAGCATGATCTTGTTTTTTATTCAAAGTTTAGAGCTCATTTGAACGAAAATATTAAATTCTATTCAAGTAAGTCAAATAAAGATCCCACTAAGCCAAACAGACAGCAGCACATTTCAGACACAAATATACTGATTTTAACATATATGGAAAAACAACATCACCCATTTCTTCTTAATTTGATACTCGATGACAGGAGCTCAAAGAACAGTATGTAACCTGTTGGAAAAATACTGAGACTTCCTTTATGACAGAAGCAGCTAGATATGACAAGGTTAATTATAGTAATGCACAGACTCCCTGCAAGAGAAACAACAGTAGGAAAAGCAGCACAGTTTCTCTTAAAAACTTAATTTCTACAAATTTCTCTCTATTAATTTAAGGGTGTTAAGTTTACTTTCTACTAGGGGTGTTAAAGCAGGCTGTATTCAATTTGGATTTGGCCCGATTCGAAGGACAGTGATTCGATTAGCTGATTTGGATGACTGTCCTGATTCGATTCGGCCAAATCGGAATCTGAAGATTAGATTCTGATTTGGAGAATCAGCAACAGACATAGCTTTATATGTTTTTTAAACATACCTAAAAGTACCAGGCATGGCTCATGAATGCTGAGATGGTGAGACGGAGTGTGGTGGGGCCCCCTGGACCCACCCTGGCTTGGTGATCGGCTTCAGGGGGGGGGACCCTGGGTGCTCCTGCATCTTAAAAGGAAGACCTACAAAGGATGGAAGACTGGAACCACCACCAAGGAAGAATACTCTGCTCTGGTCCAGACCTGCAGAGAGCAAACCAGGAAAGCCAAGGCTGCGATAGAACTCCAGCAAGCTACAAATATCAAGGACAATAAAAAGTCCTTTTTTAGATATGTGGGGAGCCAGAGGAAAAGCAAGGGCAACGTTGGACCCCTGCTAAACCAGATGGGACAACTGACAACCGATGCCCATGAAAAAGCAAACTTGCTAAATGGGTACTTTGCGTCAGTTTTTCACCAGTCCCATGGGACACCCCTGCCCACTGTGGGTCAGGGAGGCCCGGGTGAGGGAGATTCCTTACCCACCATCAAAGCTGACCTCGTGAAGGAACACCTTGACAGGCTAGATACCTTCAAGTCAGCTGGCCCTGACTGTTTACACCCCAGGGTACTCAAGGAGCTGGCAAGCATCATAGCTCAGCCCTGGCACGGATCTTCGAGAACTCCTGGCACTCTGGTGAAGTGCCCAAAGATTGGAAGAAGGGCAATGTTGTGCCTATCTTCAAGAAATGAAGGAAAGTAGATCCAGCAAACTACAGGCCCATCAGCCTGATCTCTATTCTGGGGAAGGTCTTGGAAAAGATTATCAAAGAGGCCATCCTTAACGTACTAGCTGACGGCAATATCCTGAGGGATACGCAGCATGGGTTAGCTGCGGGTAGGTCTTGCTTGTCCAATCTCATTTCCTTTTACAACCAGATGACCTACCACCTGGACAGGGGGGAAGAGATTGACATCATATATCTTGACTTTAAAACAAGCCTTCGATCTGGTATCCGATGATCGCCTCTTGGCAAAACTGGCTAACTGTGGCCTCGACCTCACCACGATCCACTGGCTGGGGAATTGACTCCGTGGTAGGACCCAGAGGGTGGCGGTTGACGGTAGCCAATCATCGTGGTGTGCGGTGACCAGTGGGGTCCCTCAAGGCTCTGTCCTAGGGCCT